>NW_015169207.1:520471-563751 GCF_001447785.1 Gekko japonicus
AGGGAGGGAGGGAGCGGGATTCTTATGACAAACACAGTGTACCTTATGATCGCCCTGCTCTGCTGTTTACTCTGAGACCTGATCACACACATGCACATTAAAAAAGGAAGGGGGCAGGAAAGAGATGCATCTGAGATAAGGGGAATTAAAAGGAAATTATTTTGGCTTATTCTGAAAAGTTGTGTGGTTTTTTTAGATTACATTTCTCTGTGCCTATCTGAGATATTATTTTTTTCCAAAAGACCCTTGGATTGGATTCCATTGTTTAATGACTGGAAATAGATGGCTAAGTATTTAAAAACACATTTATGGTTCCATCTATTCCAGTTCAACACATCTCCCTTTATCCCTTCCCACCTCACTGTCTGCCTTTCTTCACATTAACCCCCTCCCCTTTGCTTTTTTAACTGTTTCATTCTCATCACTAGCACTGAGTGCATTTTGCCCAGTCTAAAATCAACACATTATTTCACTTGGAGATATCCCCCTTTTGAGTTCTAACAGATAAAAAAAATAAAAGAAACCTAACAGCGCAGCTTGCAATCTTTATTAGTGGAAACGAGCAAGAGTCCAGTAGCAACTTAACAACTAACAAAATTTGTGGCAGGGCATGAGCTTCCATGAGTCACTGCTCACTGCTTCAGATACAGCTAGGATGTGAGTCCATCTGTCCTTATATCTTGGAGAGTGAAGTGACTTCAGATGCCAAATGACAATAGCAGGGTTTGGTAATGGGAGAAGAAACCTAGGTCTCCATTCAGTCCCGGAGGATGCATTATCTTGAGCTTCATTATCAGTTGCAATTCAGCAGTCTCTCTTTCTAATCTCCCTTTGAAATTTCTTTGTAAGAGAACTGCTACTCTTAGATCAGCAGCTGAATGTCCTGGAAGGTTAAAATGTTCCTCCACTGGTTTTTGAAAGTTGTGATTTTTAATAGCAGTAGAAAAGAGTAAGAGTCCAGTAGCACCTTAAAGACTATCAACATTTGTGGTAGGGTATGAGCTTTCGTGAGTCACTGCTCACCTCTTTAGACTTATGTCAATTTATTCTTTGCATCCACCTAGACTGCAGCCTCCTGGACCAAACTGAGACTTAGGTTTCCTGTCTTATTACCAGTACTGATACCTCCATGCTTACTACCCCTCTGCATTTCACACCTAATCCACTCAAGCCTGCAATTGCAATTTGACATCTGAAATCACCTTTATAAAGTTTATATCTCGGATACCTTGTGTTACATTTTATGGCACAAATGACCTGGCCCAACAAAGTGACATTTATATCAGATCCATCCTTCGTAACAAATGAGTCTGACAGCTCTGCTCTAGAGTCTACCTTTGCCATTTCTTCTAGGGGAACTGATCTCTGTAGTCTGGAGATCAGTTGCAATTCCATGAGAACTCTAGGCCTCTTCTGGAGGCTGGCCGTACTATTTGATGGGGAGGAAGTTTTCAAATATGCAGTCCCCTCTTGAACTATAATCTAAGAACAATTCTACCAGCTAATGAGCTGAGTGTCTAGACCTAACAAATCATGGCTTTTCCATTCCTGAGCCTTTGTTTCCTGAAAGTGTCCCTGCAGAGATAAATAGCTAGGCCTACGCTGAATACCTCGGTTCTGAAATCTAATATATTTTAAAACCAGCAGGATGTGGCAAATTCGGGAATTCAAAAGTTTTGCAAAAAGGAAAAAAAGACACTAAAAGGTAAATGATGTCTGTTTTTAGAGTTTAGGGAGTCATTGTGGTCTCAAACAAATGTGTTGTGTGGCTGTCTCATAAATATGCCGCCGGCATCAGAGCTGGACACCAAGGGCATGTAAACAAGAGCGTTCAATCACTAGATGCTGTGGAAATTTCTCTCTCCTGGCGACTGAATATAATGTTGATCTACAGTGACTAAATACCATGCCTTGGTTTCACAATCAAATGCTTTGCTCGTAAATATGCCATGAGAGGATAGGTGCATGGTGTGATGAAAAGGATAGTGCTGGGTAACTAATTTGCATGTGACGCAATGTTGATTGTACTCTCCTAGTTTTAGAGTTATTCTGAGGACCTGTAGGAATGGAGAACAAAGGTGTGGCACGGTGGAGAGTGCACGTTGTGCAGTGTGAAGTATATGCCTACCATGCTGCGAGTTCCAAGGTCAAGTGACTACGGCATATTTGGCTCGTCGTTTCTGTGTAGAAAGTATGTCATGTGTGAAGTGGCCCAGTAATGTCAGCCATCTCTATGGGTTTTTTTTCCCATGGCTTATTGGAAAATTCCATTCCAGCAAAACTCAAAATAGATTGAGTAGCAAGGTTCATTTTCCAGTCACCATGCACTTTGCCTAGCTGGTGCCACTGCTGCTGCTTCTAAGGTACTTTCAGCTGAGCTGCTGCTTCCTCCAAGGATCTTCTGCACCTGTTACCACTTCTTCACAAGAGAGCTGTCCGTTGTGCTGTTTTTCACAGCCAATATCACCACGCAATCCTGTGAACGGAACCTGACGTTAATACCAGTTTTGGGGACCTATTGGAATGAGGTGTACGCAGCAGAATTCATACGCATCTAATATTTGCTGATTCGATTTACCTGGATAGAAATTTCTATTTCTGACTCCAAGAGTGATATCCTCTGCACAGGCATTTATGAAGCACAGTAGTCGAAAAGTAATTCAAAGGAAAAGGCCAAAAGACCTGAGCAAAAGGGCAGCACAAAAATATACCCTAATCTTAATTCTGGTTGATTGAGAAGAACCCATTTGTAGTAACCCCATGATATCTTGCCAGAATTCATTGGTGATGAGACCAGTTTATGGAAAATAGGTCCATCAGTGGCTACTAGCCACAATGACTAAAGGGGATTTCCGCAACCAGAGGAAGTAAACCTCTGAATACTGGAATATTAGGAGGCAACCTCAGAAGGATGTATCAAGCCCTATGCCCTTTTCATTAGCCTTTTGGGGTGACTAGTTGACCACTATGTGAGACAGGATGTGAGACAGGATGGTGGGCTGATCCAGCAGGGTACCTCTCATCGAGGAGCAAATCACAAGGCATTTATAGTCAGCTCAGGAGCCAGGATTTGAATTACACAGTTGTAGTGTATTATGTTTGTTCATCATGAATGTCTCACAAGTCTAAGCAAGGCGGCAGTGGCCCAACAAAGGACACTGCAAATCTACTTTCTACTAGAGATATTGTGGGGGGGGATGTATACAGTATGGGCAATTACAGTTCTATTGCACCATTTTAAGAGAAAGCTGTTGTTGATCTACAGCTTCTTCTTGGGAAGGAGCCATAGCTCAATGGTAGAGCATGCAGGAGATCCCAGGGGCACCCCCAGGCATCTCCAGTTAAAACAGTATCTCCCCAAGACTATGGAAACCCACTACCAGTCAGAGTAGACAATACTGACCTTGATAGACCAGTGATCAGTATAAAGCAGCATCATGTATTCCAGTTTGGTGTAGTGGTTTGGTGTAGCGGTTAAGTGGACGGACTCTAATCTGGGAGAACCGGGTTTGATTCCCCACTCCTCCACTTGCACCTGGCTGGATGACCTTGGGCAAGCCATAGTTCTGGCACAGCTGTTCTTGAAAAAGAGCAGTTTCTGTCAGAGCTCTCTCAGCCCCACCTACCTTACAGGGTGTCTGTTGTGGGGAGGGGAAGGGAAAGGAGTTTGTAAGCCACTCTGAGACTCCTCTGGGTAGCGAAGGGCGGGGTATAAATCCGACCTCCTCCTCTTCTTCTATTCCATTGCTTTTTAAATCCCATGAACTCCCATTTCATCTCCATCTTCAGCTCTCCCTCCCCATTGCATGGTGTTGCCCTGTTTTCAGAGTTCTTTGTCTCAGATTGTACAGGTCTCTAGAGCTTTCCTTACCCAGCTCCGCTCTGCTGTGTATTTCCCTATGGTTCTGGAAGGTACTTCTAGCAGCACAAAGGCCTCCCCATCCCTTCATCTGGCAGTGCAAAGGCCTCGTTCCCTGCATCCAGTAACCAGGCACTTTTGTTGTTGACTTTTAACTACTTATTTTGATTTTGCCAGGCATTCAGCTGTAATTGTTGTTTTAGCTTGCTCCATTGATTTCTGCCCTTAATTCCTCTTATCTACTGTTGTTTTCTTTTTTAAAAAATCATTCTTTTTAGTGTTTGCCCTTTATTACTATTATTATGGCTATTAGAATGGATATTTTATAATTGCTGTTTTGATTGAGGGTATTCCTATTATATGATTGTATGGTTTTTATTTTTGTGAAGTACCTTGAGAATCTCACTTATCAGGTGACATTAAAGGTGCCAAATAAATAAAGTGAAAAGGAGACAGCAACCTACGAGACTGATGAGTATCTGTTTATCCATGTAGGTGTTTTCTCCCTGCTTTCATTCCTCATTAGATGACCCAAAACAGCTTCCAAAAACACATTTGAAATAAACCAGCAAACAAAAAGTACAGTAGACTACATCCTGGTTCCAATGGGCAAATTCACTCAAGGCCACAGGCTGTGATCTGTGGGTTGGGAAGAACAAGAGGAGGAGGAGGAGCCCTTCACTACCCAAAGGACTCTCAGAGTGGCTTACAATCCCTTTCCCTTCCACTTCCCACAACAGATACCCTGTGAGGTAGGTGAGGCTGAGAGAGCTCTCTCAAGAACTGCCCTTAAGAGAACAGCTCTGAAAGAACTTATGACTGACCCAAGGTCACTCCAGCAGCTGCATGTGGAGGAGTGGGGAATCAAACCCAGTTTTCCCAGATTAGAATCCATGCTCCTAACTACTACACCAAACTGACTCTCACCAAGGGCTCTTGTCAAAACGCTTGCGCCCTGCTCACACCCTGTCTATTGTGGGGAGAGGAAGGGAAGGAGATTGTAAGCCACTCTGAGACTCTGAGTGAAGGGCAGGGTATCAATCCAATCTCTTCTTCTTCTTCCTCTTCTTCCTGCATCATTTTCTCTCTTCCATGTTATATTCACAAGAATAACCCTGTGAGATAGGTTAGACTGAAAGCAAGAAAGCAACTGGCCCAAGGTCACCCAGCGAGCTGCCATGGCAGAGTGGGGATTCAAACTGGGGTCTCCCAGATCCCAGTCCAACACTCCAACCACTACACTACTCTGACTCCCAATTTCAAGGGATGTCAGTGAGATTTTGATGTGGGCACATTGTCAGACAAGCAGTTTCTTACCTCTGTGTTTTAATTAGTATGTGCCTGTGTCCGCCCTGTGTCTCAGAAACCAAGGCATTGCCCTGTGTGTCTCCCTTCTTCCCTGGTTGCAGTTTACTCTCCCCCTATACCGTCCAGGTGTCTGTTCCTAATAACCCTGCTTTTCTTCCTTTTCAGGTTGAATACGGTTGTGTTTCTTTTCAGCAATGCTTCGGGTTGTTTTCCAGAAATCACTCCAGAAGTTGTTTAAAGGGATAAGGTCATTAATCAAAAAACAGGGCTGGGATTTGGGATTTGGGCTGAATGTGTGGCTGTAATGTTTTTATTTATGTAGTAAAAAAACAACAACCCTTATTTATTGCGTTTCTGTCTGCAGACTTTCATGGCAATGACGTTAAAACAATAATACAGAAGTAGAAAGATATAAATTGGGAGATGCCCTGGCTAGTTTTGCTGAGCTTCCCTCCCAGAAAACTCCAGTTCAGATCCCTAAGTGAATAAAAGCAAGGGCTACACGGAATGCTCTCTCTTTTTCCACATTTGCTTTGAAAGCAGCACATGCAACACAGCCAAAGAGAAGGATGAAAAATGACTCCCCGTGCTGATCGTTTGTGTTGTTTTTCTGCTGCTCAGACCCCTTTTTGTTGGGGGGGGGGGCACAGCTCAGGTCGAAGTGCTCATGTTGCACACAAAACACCCCAAGTTCAGTCCCTGGCTCCTCCAGCTGAAAGATCTCAGGTAGCTGCTGTTGATCTCGTCAGATCTCAGAAGCAAAGGTCCTGTCCATACGAGGCCTTTTGGGCTGGGAGCGGGACGGAACGGGGGCGGAGCAAACGGGCGCGATCCCACCGCAACATCTGGGAAGCGTACCGTCTCCGTCCCTGATCCGGCCCTTCCAGCGCTGCTCCGCACCAAAAAAGAACCACCTACCGAGGTGGTTCTTTTCGAAGGGCCGCAGCAACGCTGACTGTGGGATCGCCGGTGCGTCCTTGCGCCGGCGCATCCCTGGCTCCTGGCCGAACTGCGCATGTGTGAGCATGTGCAGTTCGCCAGGCTCCCCTCCCCACCGTCGCTTTCTCCCCGGCATCTGATCGTGCCAGGGAGCGACGACGACGCAACTCGGAGGATCCGTGAGATCCCGCCGCACCGTCTCAACTTTGCTGCGGCTCACATTAGCCACAGTTCGAGCGTCCTTTTCCCTGCCTTGTGGCAGGGACCTAAGTAGGGTTGACCCTGGTTAGTATTTGGATGGGAAACCACCAAGGATATCCAGGTCTGCTACACAGAGGCAGGCCGTGGCAAACCACTTTGCCTTCTCAACCCTATTGGGTCACCATAAATTGACTGTGACTTGAGAGGATTTCCCACCACCCCCAGTAGCTGCTGGGTAAGTCCTTGGAGTGGCACTGACAGTCAGAGTCAACCGTGCTGAGCTAGAAGGATCAGTGGTCTGACTTGGTACAAACAAAAGAGAAGGGGGAAACAAACTCAACCGGAAATATACTGGGAGTACTACAATGGTCAAGCTAGAGCTAATAAAATTATATCAAAAAGAAGTATTTATTATAAAAAAGTTAAAGGTTCCCTTGCTCGGAAGCCAGTCGAATACGACTCTAGGGTTGCGGTGCTCATCTCCGTTTCCAAGCCAAAGAGCCAGCGTTGTCCGAAGACGTTTCCGTGGTCACGTGGCCGGCATGACTAAACACCGAGGTGCACGGAACGCTGTTACCTTCCCACCAAAGTGGTACCTATTTATCTACTTGCAATTTCTTGCTTTCGAACTGCTAGGTTGGCAGGAGCTGGAACTAGAGACGGGAGCTCACTCCGTCTTGCGGCACCTGGGTCTCGAACTGCTGAACGACTGACCTTCCACAGCCTGCAGTTCAGCATCTTAACCACTTGAGCCACCGCAGCTCCCTATTTATTATAAGGTGTACACAAAAATATAATTAAAAACATAGAGCCTGAATATCAGGCTACATTAAGAATCATCTAGAACAAGCTTTACATAAACTGTAATAATTCCCATACAAGGTTGATGAAAATGTCAAATGACCAACACAAGACCATATGCGTTTTGGCCAGTGGTCCTTAATACATAACATAGGTTTTAGACACGCAAACTCTTGAGCATTCTCTGACTTGGTACAAGACAGCTTCATATGTCTGAATGCATAGGATTGAACTGCGCACGACTGGGAGGGCAAAAACACCCCTGGAAACAACCCTACTCTGCCACCTGATAGAGGGGCAAAGGGGGAAGAACAGGATCCCTTGCAGCTGGGGCCACCACCCTGTCAAGGTGAGAGCCAGTTTGGTGTAGTGGTTAAGTGTGCGGACTCTAATCTGGGAGAACTGGGTTTGATTCCCCACTCCTCCACTTGCACCTGCTGATGTGACCTTGGGTCAGTCATAAGCTCTGGCACAGCTGTCCTTGAAAAAGAGCAGTTTGTGTCAGAGTTCTCTCAGCCCCACCCACCTCACAGGGTGTCTGTTGTGGGGAGGGGAAGGGAAAGGAGTTTGTAAGCCGCTCTGAGACTCCAAGTGAAGGGCGGGGTTTAAATCCAATCTCTTCTTCTTCTTCTTCTTCTTCTCACACCTCCCTTCCCATTCACAGCAATGGCTGCTCACTCTTGTGCTGGCCACTCACCTCCATGGTTTCTCATGCCTGCCTCACACGGGGTACTCGCTGCCCTTTGCTTGGGGCTGGGAGGGCCCCAGCAGGGGTCAGTTCCTCAGGCCATCAGCCCACCAGGACTTTTCCTGATGGCCTTAATGGCCCACCCACTCCAACTATTTCACAGGGCCTGTAAGGCAGAGATGTTCCACCAGGCTTTTGGTTGAGGTCAGCAATGGTGTGATCATCATCGGCACCCTCTCCCCCCTTTCTCCTTCTTTCATCTGTCTCCCTCCTCCTGCCCTGCCCATGGGGCAGCGGCACAGTCCAGTATGGTAATAAGATTTTTTAGGGCACCATCTTGGATTTTAGGTTTTTTAATTACATGTTTAACTGAATATTTGGATCATTGTATGATTTTACCTATTGTTTTATTGTTGATGTATATTGCCCAGAGCCCTGTTTTTACAGGAACAGGGTGATTCATAAATTTAATAACTACTACTACAACTAAACAAGGTAGGTGATCCCACAATAGTGGGGCCATTGCAGTGGGGAATGTACGAAGGCCTATTGGCTGAACCTATTTTTGTTTTTCATTGAGTGACTATTTCATCATGGCACTTCCACATTGTTGTATTCTGGTATTTAAAAAAATGAAGGTTTCTATATATTGCATTACATTTTGAGTCTTCAGTTGCAGCCAGTTTTGCCAGCCATTTAAAGCATCCTGGCCTACTTTTGTGTCTTAAGAAATAGTGTGATCAGCCACAATCATCAGGCAAATTTTCTGCATGTCATTGGGTTAAGCAATGTGACCTCCAAATGCCTGCTGATAGAGTTGTTGTTCTAAGTTCTAAGTTCACTGGCCACTCTAGTAGGCAACAAGATTAGCAGATATCTTCTCAAAGAGATAAAAAAGAACCTTGTGGCACAAGTTTATATTCTAGCATAAACTTTCCTGGCCTAGATTAGTTTATTCTAGTATTAGTCTGCACTAAAATGTCACTGCATATGCAAAGCTGGCATGTCAACATCTTTAGGGTGTCACTAATGAACTACCTTTCTACCTGAAATGGGCTCTTCCATTAAAACTTTCATCCTGCATCAACATTCAGAGAGTCCTAAAAGAATGCTTTTCTTAGAAAAAAAAGGGTTCTAGTCCATGAAAATTTACACTACAATTAAAACTTGTTAACTTTTTAAGATGCCACAAGACTCCTGTTTTTAATTTTAATTTTATTTTGCTGCAACTGACTTACACAGCTCCTGCTTTGGAATTATTACCACTCAAAGAGCTTTGCCTTAGCTGGAATTTTGGATCAGGCCTTCCCATTTCATGTATTTGCGTGAGTCCGAAGGCATAAACTGTGCATTGATTGATTATTGTCTCGTCTAACTAGCATCAAATGCCAAAAAGAAACATTTTGCTCTGACGGAGAAGACAGGCAATAGGAAAGTGTCTGAAAGCACAGCCAAAGTGACGCAAAGCAATCAGGAAGATGGCTCTGGACCATATTTACATTTATCTGTGTTTTGGTATTGATGGCTGGAAACTGAAATCAATAATATTGATGCAATTGCCAACCGGCTATTGATGGAGTGGGCACCTCTGGATAGAGTAATTACAAAGAACGTACCAATTAGACCTTATTTGCACAAGGGCTTACTGCCTAGAGAGGGGAGGGTGACGGGAATGTTAGAGGCAAGATGATGTGTGATATGTCAGGTTACAAGAGGAAAATGTCAGACTCAACTAGGGCAAAAAAAGCCCCATGAAAGACAACATTTTCTGGCGATTGGGGGGGGGGGATATAAAGCCATAGTGCTAAAGCATTGGCTTAGCGTTATCCAAGATGAGCTCCAGAAAGCTGAGAAATTATGAGATGACTCAGAAGCTTGTAGGTTTAAATCAGGGGGCGGGAATGAGAAGCTTAGCCAAGCTACAGACATCACGTTCAAAATTAATGGGTCCTCCTTTTTATAGGACCAGCTATTTTCCATGGATAGAAGTATTTGAACACCTTGTCTCATTAATCACATTAACCATATATGTACAATAGGACCTACACTGGCTTCAGTCCACAAAAAATAGTCCCAGACAATCCATAAAACTGGCAGTGCTATCCTAAGCCAAGGTATATCATTTCAAGGCCGTGGAAGTCATAAAGTGTGGCTCTGCTTAGAATGCACAGTGGATTTCCCAGGGAGTCTAGATTAGTGGGTTGCAACCTCAGTTCATTGCTAATGACATTGGCCCAGTGTACAAATTACAGGTTCTACACAGAGTCTAGTGTAGATGACTCTATGAGGGAGCTGTTCCTTTTTAAAAAGGTGTATACTGCTCTTCCAAATGCATCAATCAAGGCAAGTACTACCAGAGGAGGCAAAATGAAACAAAATGAAATAATACTCAACAGCATAGATATATTGAGTATACATGAGTGGCCAACATGATCCCATTAGGTCTCCCATTTACCCACCCAAGGCTTGGAATTACCATCTTCCATCTCCAATTTCCTACCCTGGAAGTACAAGAGAAAAAATGGCCTCCACATATTGACAATGTAGGAATTTTGCCTGTTCTTTATGGGAAGGACCATAGACTCGAGAGGAGTAGCTTGTAGCCTCACCCAGAAGTGATTTCACATCCTTCCCAAACTCTAATCTTCCCAGGTACTTCCCCCAAAATATTCCAGTATATGCTGAGGCAGTGTTGGGGACCCTAGCTCCCATACTTTGAACATGCTGCAATAGGGTACCCAGCAGGAGACTGGGATGGGGTCATGGGAGGTACATTTAGCGATGGCATGATGTCACTTCTGGGGGAATCCTGGAAGCGATGTTGTATCTCTCTAAGAATTACTGGAAACTCTGTGGTAAAACCACAGAAGTGATATCATATGTTAGCTTGATGGCCTTTTTTTTCTCCCATTGATGCTCTGAGCTGGGGATGGGAGATTGGCAACCCTATAGTACAGAATGTATGAAATGATATTGTTTAGGAGGGCATTTTTGTAGAGTAAATAAGCTTGTAATCAGGGGTCGTTTCGTAGAAAAAGAGCTAGGGGAACTCATTAGCATAACTCATTAGCATATGCCACACCCCCTGACATCAGGGGCTCGGCGGTGGACCTGCAAGGCCGGCGGGAGTGCAAGGAAGACCTGCGAAGGCCCTCCCTGGCCCCAGGCAGGCAGGGGTGGGGAGAGGCAGGGAGGAAGCAACTTACCCTCCCTCTTCTCCTGCCTCCTCCTGGCTGAATGAGGGCCGGAAGCGGGGCGGTGGACCTGCAAGTGCGGCGGGAGTGCAAGGAAGACCTGCGAAGGCCCTCCCTGGCCCCAGGCAGGCAGGGGTGGGGAGAGGCAGGGAGGAAGCAACTTACCCTCCCTCTTCTCCTGCCTCCTCCTGGCTAAATGAGGGCCGGAAGCGGGGCGGCCGGAAGCAGGGGGCGGGGCTTTGTCATGTGCCCCGCCCCCCGTACCTCACCTGGGGGAACTGTGATCCCCTGCGATCCCCCCCGAAATGACCTCTGCTTGTAATTAACGTCCATATTTTTAAAGGCAATTTTCATCCCTTTGTTCTTTTTGTTGTTTTTTTTCATTGCTCACCTGTTTTTACAATCCAGCTCTGTGCTGCTGTTTTGCTGAACTTATTGTACTGTTTTTTAGTGTGTTCTCAAATTCTTCAGTCCAGTTTTTATTAGCTGCTGGTTGTTCTTTCTCTGTTGTTATTGTATTGTTTTAACCATGTGATCTGCTTTGTGTCTGAACAAGAAAGATGAACTACAAACGAAGTAAATAAGCAAATGACTAAATAAGTAGCACAGGCCATGGGAATCTGCAGCGCTTCTGGGTAGGCGAGCCAGTGGGGCTGCTTAGAACGTAGATGTAAGCCTAGACTCCTTCTTGTCTTTCCAGTTCTCCTGCCTGTGTTTGGATTCCGTGAAATAATGGCAAAAATACCCAGAAGCACAGAGAAGGCTATGATTGCATTCTCAAACATCCACTCTAGGAGTGACATTGCCTATCTTCCAAAGTCATGAAAAATCTCTGTCCATCGATGATGAACATGATGAACATCAGGGCTATTTTTGGGCAGGAACGCACAGGAACGGAGTTCCGGCTGGCTCCCAAGTTGGCCACGCCCAGCAGGAACTCATTAGCATAATAGGCCACACCCAACATCAGAAACTCATTAGGATTGGCTACATTAGGGGTGTGTGGCCTAACATGCAAAGGAGTTCCTGCTACAAAAAAAGCCCTGGGTTTTGGCAACAAACAAGGTAAACAGAATAACAAGCAAAAGGTGGGTGTGGCTGGATGAGCACACTTCTGGTAACATGGGGGTGCAGCCTAATGTGCTAATAAGCTGTGCTGTCAGGGGTGTGGCCTAATGTTCTAATGAGTTCCTGCTGCTGGGTGTGGCCTATTATGCTAATGAGTTCTTGCTGGGCTTTTTCTACAAAAAGAGCCCTGAATGTACACAGCTTGTTCTCATGCTTCCAAGCTCCCTTCTGCCTCTTCTTCCATTATGCTTGCCCCATCCTGCTTTGGGGAGCCCTCAGTCAAACTCCGGTTTGCCTTGACTTCCAGCTGCAAACTACCTGAGTGAACTGGAGTTGGTTTCCTCCTCACAGATCAGGATAATTAATTGAGATTTATCCATGGTTTAGAATCTCAGGTTATGGGTAGGAAGTGAACGCCAACGTTTAAATTCTTCCGATTCTTCTGAACGCCAACTGATTAGAGCAGAGGTGTCAAACTCATTTGTTACAAGGGCTGCATCTTACAGCTCTTTTTGTAGCAGGAACTCCTTTGCATCTTAGGCGACACGCCCCTAATGTAGCCAATCCTCCAAGAGCTTGCAGAGCTCTTCTTAGAGGTGCTACTGTAAGCTCTTGGAGGATTGGCTACATTAGGGGTGTGTCACCTAATATGGAAAGGAGTTCCTGCTACAAAAAGAGCCCTGACAGGCCATGTGTGCCATAAAACATAATGGCAGGCACTGAAGATAGAAACTGTATAAAGGACCGCAGCTGGTAAGCTCCGAATTTATGTATCCTCACTGCAAGGCCCCATAGGCTGGGAGGGGAGTGCAGAGGAAAACCCACAAGGGCGGACTGGAGAGGCAGCTTGGCAGATGCTCCCAGGATGCTTGACTGCTGCGGATGAGGTGGTTCTGCCATGCTGAAGCCGCAATGGAGTGGCTCCGCCCACTCTCCCCCAGTACTCCCTCCCTTGCACCAGTTGCTCACGGGCCACATAAGAGCCCTGAGCAGGCCGGTTCCTGCCCTTACGTTTAACACCTCTGGATTAGAGGGTCAGACTTGGGTCTGGGAGCGTCAGATCCCCCCCTCTGCCATTAGGAGCTCACTGGGTGACCCCTGACAAGTCATTCTCTCTCAGCCTGATTTCCCTCACTAGGTAGTTGTTGTGAGGACAAAAAAAACCCCTTCTGTTCTGCTTACAAGAGGAGGCAAGAGGGAACATGCAACATGAGAAGAAGGTTGTGTCATACAAAGAGAGGTGTCTCACATTTAACTTGCAGCATCCTTGCAAAAGACATTAGAGACTACATGAATACTGCAACTGTTTTCTGGTTTTAGAGTTCAACATTCTTTCGGCATTTAGGCCGCCTTTCCCCGTATGTTCCCCCAAGAGCGCTACGGTCGGGGGCCCAAAACTTTCTAACTATACCGGGCCCCAAGGATGCTAAATTGGCCGTCACCAGGTCTAGGGCTTTCTCGGTGGCGGCCCCCACCTGGTGGAATGAGCTCCCGGAGGAGATCCGGGCCCTGCGGGACCTGGTGCAGTTCCGCAGGGCCTGTAAGACGGAGCTCTTCCACCAGGCTTTCGATTAGGGGCCGCCGCCGCCGCCCCCCCGCTATATTAACATCAATGTGGGGGGTGAGGGCCCTAGGAGGGTAGGAGGAACATCTGCTTAACATCTACTATGCGATGCCTACCGGGGACTGTTTGGTGTGTGGTTTGTCCTCTCTGATACTTTTGAAGGGATGCTGTTTAGTTTGAGCATTTTATTGTTGGATTGGGTTTTTAAATTTTATATTATGTTTAAATTTACTAAACTATCTGATGTTTTTATGAGCAAGTTTCTTGCCTTGTAAGCCGCCCTGAGCCCTTCGGGGGAGGGCGGGATATAAGTGTGAAAAATAAACAAATAAACAAATAAATAAATATTTAATAGGATAGAATTTTTTACTTGTAACCTTTTTATGGTTAATTCTGTTGGAACCTTTCTACTGTTTTATTCTGCTAGTTTTACTTACCACTTGATATCATATTCTGTGTTTTCATTCTTCTAAGCTTCCTTGTGAATCTGGACTTACGAGTGCAGGGCAAGAAGGCCTTAAAAATAAATGAAATAAATAAATAAATAATAAGACATCGGCAGGCAAAATCCAAATGGCAGCGGTAACGTACCCCTCCACAAAACACTTTGTACAGCCCAACAAAAAATCCTCCAAGTAGATATCATTCAATAAGATTAAACGGAAGCGGAAAGATTTTAAACCAAAAACTGCATGCCTGACTGAATGCCCTGGATTATAAATCTCATGATTATGGATAACATTTAGTTGAAGCATTTTTAGGCCTCGTCAATTTCAGTTGGAGCAGTTTAAGCACGCACTTAGCATTTTTTACTGAAATCAAATTCCATTAGCATTGTTACGGGAAGGGGAATTTCCTTTTTCTGAAATTCACTTTTTTAGATATAGCCATTGAGTCCTCCTGTTCTCTGTTTTCTCTTTTTGAAAGAGGGATTTTTCTTTGATTTCTGTTTGAAGATAAATCAGTGTGCCCTTTTGTAACTCTGGGCTTTGAAGTGTTTATGTTATTACTCACTATGAATTTTGGCAGATCCTGAGAGGGAGGGCAGGTAGTAGGGATGGGAACAAACCAGGAAAATGTGGTTCAGTTCAGTTAATGGCTCATAGCCAAACTACAGACCAAACCATGGACAAAACCAAACCAGAAGGTCAGTTCGCAAACTGAACCAGTTCGTAGTTCATGGCCCCACAAAACCCATTGAAAGGGACTTGGAGTCCCTTTAAACCCCTGCTTTCTGGTCCATCCAGAAATCACCACAAACTGCTTTAAAAGTTCATGGAAGTTTGTGACAGCAGAGCAGTCAGGAACTTATGTTTGCACACCATGAACAGGGAAAAATTCATAATGAATTTTACTTTGTGGATCAGTTTGTCCCCATCCCTAGCAGGTAGGGATGAGCCAGTACTTGGTTCTTGTGACCTTTTCTTATATGCCTAGAGTAATGCCCCCACTTTGGGGTCAGGAAGGAATTTTCCTCCAGGACAGACTGGACCAGGGATCCTGGAGGTTTTTGCCTTCCTCTGGACATAGAGCAGGGGTCACTGGGGAATAGTGTGGAGAGGTAGCTGCAAATTTCCTGCATTGTGCAGGGGATTAAACTAGATGACCCTTTGGGTCCCTTCCAGCTCTATGATTTCTATGTTACACACCACATGGTGGTGCTGCAGCAGGAGGAGAGGAAGGTTTGAGAAGATATTGTCTGCCTCTGAGTATATTTGTTGTTATTGTTCAGTCACACAGTCGAGTCCGACTCTTCGCGACCCCATGGACGAGCTCTCGCCAGGCCCTCCGGTCTTTCGCCTCCCTCTGAAGTTGGCTCAACTTCATGTTCATTGCATCGATGACACTGTCTAACCATCTCATCCTTTGCCGTCCCCGTCTTCTTTGACCTTCAATCTTTCCCAGCATCAGGGTCTTTTCCAGTGAGTGCTCCCTTCTCATTTGGTGGCCAAAGTATTTGAGCTTCAGTTTCATTATCTGGCCTTCCAGGGAACAGTCAGGGTTGATTTCTTTGAGGATTGACTGATTTGATCTTCTTGCAGTCCAAGGGACTCTCAAGAGTCTCCTCCAGCACCATAGTTCAAAAGAATCTATTCTTTGGCGCTCGGCCTTCCTTATAGTCCAGCTCTCACAGCCATACATGACTACTGGGAATACCATTGCTTTGACCATGCGGACTTTTGTTGGCAGGGTGATGTCTCTACTTTTTATCATGCTGTTTAGATTCGCCATCGCTTTCCTCCCAAGGAGCAGGCGTCTTTTAATTTCATGGCTGCAGTCACAGTCTGCGGTGATCTGGGATCCCAGGAACGTGAAGTCTGTCACTACTTCCACGGCTTCCCCTTCTATTTGCCAAGGAGTGATGGGGCCGGATGCCATGATCTTAGTTTTTTTGATGTTGAGCTTCAAGCCCACTTTTGCGCTCTCCTCTTTTACTCTGAGCAAGAGGCTCTTTAGATCCTCTTCACTTTCAGCCATTAGAGTGGTATCATCTGCATATCTGAGGTTGTTGATCTTTTCCCCAGCAATCTTAATTCCCGCTTGTGATTCATCCAGGCCAGCATTTCGCATGATGTACTCTGCATATATATTAAATAAGCAAGGCGACAATATACATCCTTGTCGTACTCCTTTTCCTATGCTGAACCAATCAGTTGTTCCATATCCGGTTCTAACTGTCGCTTCTTGGCCCTTATACAGGTTTCTCAAGAGACATGTGAGGTGGTCTGGTACTCCCATCTCTTTAAGGACCTGCCATAGTTTGTTGTGATCCACACAGTCAAAAGCTTTAGCATAGTCAATGAAGCAGAAGTAGATATTTTTCTGGTACTCTCTTGCTTTCTCCATAATCCAGCGAATGTTGGCAATTTGATCTCTAGTTCCTCTACCTCTTCGAAACCCAGCTTGTACTTCTGGTAGTTCTCTATCCACGTACTGTTGAAGCCTAGCTTGTAGGATCTTGAGCATGACCTTGCTAGCGTGTGATATGAGTGCAATTGTGCGATAGTTTGAACATTCCTTGGCATTGCCCTTCTTTGGGATTGGAATGTATACTGATCTTTTCCAATCCTGTGGCCACTGTTGCGTTTTCCAAATTTGCTGGCAAATGGAGTGCAGAACTTTAACAGCATCCTCTTCTAAGACTTTGAATAGCTCAGCTGGGATACCATCACCTCCACTAGCTTTGTTGTTAGTAATGCTTTCTAAGGCCCATTTAACTTCACATTCCAGGATGTCTGGCTCGAGGTCAGTGATTATACCGTCGTGGTTGTCAAGGACATCGAGGTCTTTCTTGTATAGTTCTTCTGTGTATTCTTGCCATCTTTTCCTAATCTGTTCTGCTTCTGTTAGGTCCCTACCATTTTTGTCCTTTATCATGGCCAGCTTTGCATGGAACGCTCCCTTGATTTCTCCAATTTTCTTGAAGAGATCTCTAGTCCTTCCCATTCTATTGTTTTCTTCTATTACTTTGCACTGTTCATTCAGGAAGGCCTCCTTATCTCTCCTTGCTGTTCTCTGGAAATCTGCGTTCAGTTGGGTAAATCTTTCCTTTTCGCCTTTGCCTTTCGCTTTCCTTCTTTCCTCTGCTATTTGTAAAGCCTCATCAGAAAGCCACTTTGCTTTCTTACATTTCTTTTTCTTTGGGATGGTGGTGATTGCTGCCTCCTGTACGATGTCTCGAACCTCTGTCCATAGTTCTTCAGGCACTCTATCTATCAAATCCAGACCCTTGAATCTATTCTTCACCTCTACTGTATATTCATCAGGGATGCGATCTAGGTCAAACCTGAATGGCCTCGTGGTTTTCCCGATTTTCTTCAGTTTAAGTCTGAATTTTGCAATGAGTAGCTCATGATCTGAACCACAGTCTGAGTATATACAGAGTGAAATTCTGAAATTTTGCAGAATCTCCCTCCTTGCCCCTTCTCTTTGATCAAAACACAATTGATTATGTGGACTTCAGATTTCTAAAAAGAGGAAGAGCAACTTGGAAAGTACATTCAGATATTTCCAGTTTGAATATATATCCAAAAAATAGCTTATCAGTAATTGGGGGTATATTCAGGTGGTTTGGGGGTGTTGTTTGGGATTCTCAAGAATACCGGGTATCAATTCCTGTAATATTATGGAAATATTCAGTAATATCCAAAAATATTTGGGGCTGGCATTTTAAGACTCCCAGGTCTGTTTTTCTTCAACTTTACAAGTTCTCCAGGCAACAGGAGGGAAGAGGGAGGGAGGCAGCTCTCCCAGGCAATGGGAGCAAATGTTAATGTTCCGTGCAGAAAATAAATACAATGCCAGGAATGTTCTTGTAACTCTCATAAAGAAAAAAACACACCACAAATATCATTGGAACAAGAGACGTTGGGAAAGTAGAGAAGTATCTCAGTTTAAAACAAGTACAAGCAGATCCCATGAAGCACCTAAAATAAAGCTCATGCATGCTGTATGGTTGTTATGCGTCTTCTTTACAGGGGTGGGAAGGAACCAGCACACCAGTGGTGAAGGGTTATTGGTTCTAATGGGCTTGCTACATTGGGTTCTGCTGCCATTGACATTGGTTTGACATTGGTTGTGTTGAGCTTGCATCAGTGTCCCTTGCTTAAGTTGGATCTGTGTTGATTGTCTGATCTGACATTTGTTTGTTTGCATTTGGATGGGGTTGGTCAGTGGTTGGTCTTGTGGGTTTGGTTACTGGCTTCTTTGGATTTTCATCCATAGGAAACAATGGAGAAAAGTAGGATGGCAGGGGCACCTTGTTCAGGGGCCCTTAGGATTGGAATTTCTTGTCCAATTTGCTTAATACCTAGCAAATCTATAATAGAGAGGCAGCACTAGGTCTCCTGCAATTTTGATGTCATTTGGTTGAAAAACAACCAAAAAATATCCCCCATAGGGAGTAATGGATTTTGCTTAATTCCAAATCCCAAAACAGTATCAGGGGACCTGAATAACCTGAAATACTAGTATTTAGGCCCTTCTCCAAATCCAAAAATGCCATTTATTTAGGTACCCACTACTAAAAGAGATTGTTAGATTTCAGGGAGAAATTGCATAAAAAGGTATTAAAAGAATTTCTCCTAACAGCACTAAATTCCATCTGACAGGCACTGGAAGCCCACAGGGACCAATATCTGATAATTTCAGAGAAACCTAGAAGCAAGGAGTGGATGAGCTCTTGAAAGCCAAGCTACGACACTAAGGAGTGACAATTGTGTATAGCTCCATAGTAAAAATATGTGTTTGTGTTTTTTCTTATATACCAAACTGAGCCATAATTTTTGCCAGCTCCAGAACCTTTTCAGTCAGACCCACAAGATGGTCCCAAGTGAGCCTTGAGCTCGGAATTTGTTTCCTGGGCCATTTTCCAAAGCATGAGATGATGAATCTTCACTCTGAGCTCTACTTCCCACGCCCTGTTTTCTCAGCTTGCTTCCACACAGTGATGATTCTCTGTTGTGCAGTGAATGCTGTTGCAGAGGCGTTTGCAGTAGGAATGGTGCCATACACGTGGAGGATTCTACATACAGTCTTCAGTCATCCCCTCTCTGCCTCCATTCCCCACACACACACACACACCATTGCAGGTCTTCCTTTATTTGGCAGCTGCTATACAGCAGTTCGAAAGCAAGAAATTGCAAGTAGATAAATAGGGACCACTTCGGTGGGAAGGTAACAGCGTTCCGTGCGCCTTGGTGTTTAGTCATGCCGGCCACATGACCACGGAAACGTCTTCAGACAGCGCTGGCTCTTCGGCTTTGAAACGGAGATGAGCACCGCAACCCTAGAGTCGGATTCGACTGGCTTTCGAGCAAGGGAACCTTTACCTTTAATACAGCAAGTATGGATTTTTTAAAAAATCTTCTGATGGTTCAGGAGGATGGGGAAGTGGCAACCACAAGGGGTTGATAGCAGCAAAATGGCACCAGTGTGGACAGGAGGTTCAAGGATAAGAACTTACTGGTGGTGATCCCTGGCCCAAAAGACATCAGGCTGTCTTCAACCAGCCTTTTTGGCCCTGGCCTCAACTTGGTGGAACTCTCTGCCGAATAATATCCATGCCCTGCAGGACTTTATGCAGTTCCACAGGGCCTCTAAGGCAGCAATGTTCTGCCAGGCCTATGGCTGAGGATAGCGACAGTCTCCATCTTGCCTGGCACTCCCTTTCTCCTTCCCCCCAACAGGGCAACTGTATAATTGGATTGTTTCTAGCACCATCTGAAACTGTTTTGAAATTGTCTTCGATTGTTTTTGTTTTAATTGTTTTATTGATTTATGAATATATTTTGACATTGTTGTTCACGGCCCTGGGCCTTGTGTGTATAGGGAAGGGTAGTCGAAAAGTCTAATTTAATAAATAATAAATAAGAAGAAGAATGCAAAGCATGGGGAGCTGCTGCAAATGTGGGAGAAGCAGGAAACTGGGTGAACGAAAGACAGAATGGTGTGTATGCTCTGGCAGGGGGAAATGCTCCAGTTTGAGAGCAGAGGCAAAGCCAGACATCCATGGGGAAGCAACCTGAATAACTCCTGCACCTGTTGACATCTGTATGCAGAGCTCTGATCTGGCTACTTTTGATGTCTCCTCGTAGTCTTCAGAGTCTGGGCCCTATGGAAGTTAGAGGGCCCAGTCCAGCTGAAGTTACTCTTAAGTCACATTCCACTGAAACCAATCAAAGATTTTAGTTGCCAGCCAACTAAAGACCCATTGCATTAAGTGGTACTTAGAACCAAGCTATAAAGGTTATGTGGGAGATTCTTGACTTGACTCTCCAAGGTTCTGATTTCTACTTAAAAGAAGTCAGGTAAAACTGCTAATTTGATCAGGAAGTCAGTGTCATGGAGAAGGGAGTTCCATGCCCCCATGCCAACTTGAAAACATAAACACATGAAGCCGCTTTATACTAAATGAGAGACCCTTGTTCCACCAGGGTCAATGCTGTCAACTCAGACTGGCAGCAGCTCTTCAGGGGTTCAGGAGGAGCCCTTCATAGCACCTACTGCCTGATCCTTTTCACTGGAGATGCCAACAATTGAACTTGGGACCTTCTGCATTCAAAGCAGATGCTCTACCGCAGAGCCACTGTCCCACCCCTTTCTCATGTAAAGTAAAGAATAAAAATGGGCTCTGTTCCTACAACGGGAAAGCTGATACATGGGCTCCATAGGACCAGTGTTTTTCCTGGGCTAAGGTTACATGCTTTTGGTAGCCGGAGGCTGGAAAGAAGCATGAATTCATTACTTTTAACATTAAGCAAAAGATCTGTTGAAATGCAAAAGGACTTCTGGGTTTAAGCCACCAGGCCTTTCACTTGAACTTCTTTCTACATGTTGGCAAGAGTTTACTCTAGGCCATGGGAAATATTCCCAACACCCCTGTCTGGTATGGAAGGCTGCCGGGCTCATTGATGGCAACTCCCTATCTAAAACACACACAAAAAAAAATCTATGGTGCTGAATAATAGATGTGACAATGAAAAATTTAAAGATCGCTCAAACAAACAAAGAGGTTCAGAGGCAGAGAGACAGACAGGCCAATCTAAAGAAAGGGCTTCTGAGCAACGAGGGCAAAGTCTTCTCGGGAATACAACACAATGTGAGGAAACAGGGTTTGCCGACTGGGATCCAAAAGCATCGAAACCAGTCCTGCCTTCCAAATCTGCTCCCTTGGAAACACATTACAGAAGAATATGAATGGAGTTGCAGGTTTGCTCCCATAATGCATGAAGTCAAGAACACGATCCACTTAATCTCAGCCCATTGACAAAGAGGAAAAATGCAGCTTCTGCTGGAACTGTTGCCAGACTTCTCTCTCCTGCCACTGTACACCTATCCCTGGACAAGTTACCATCCCTGGCCCTGCAACTGTTTTCTGCCATAGAGAACTTCTAAAGAGTTAAAGTTTTTTTTTTAAAAAAAAGTGAAAATCTAGTTGGAGTTTCTCCAGTTGTTTGGAAACCATTGGAAGTGAAGAGGTGTTAAAACTATTTTGGCATTTTTGCTGTTAGCAGCAGAACTTGTAATTGCTAGGTTTTCGAAAAGAAGAAAAAACCTATGTCAACAGATAATCTGTAGACGAATAAAGTATGGGAGCTGGTGATAATGGGAAAAGTCTCAGAACCAATGAAAGTAACAAAGGGGAAACCAGAAGATTAATGCTAACATGGGCAACATTTATAAATGTTGTGGGAATTAACATACAAACTGCAAGTAAGCCAAATCAGTAGGAAGCTATTTGTTTATATTAATATTAGAAAAGTTCAGCTAAATGTATTGGAAATACTAGAAACCAGGGTTGTTAATTTGCTATTTAAAAATTATCATTTGGGGGGGGGATAATTTTTTTATCAGTTATTTTCATGTGAAGTCTTTTTTCCCCCATTTAGAAGTTGTAAAGCGCTTGGTTTGAGTCTGTTGGTGTTGTGAAATCATTGGTTATTTTTACATGCCCAGAGAAAAGAAAGGGAAGGGGCCATGGTTCAGTGGTAGAGGCATCTGCTTGGAGTGTAGAAGGTCCCAGCTTCCATCCTCAGCATATCCAGTTGAGAGGACAGGTATTAAGTGATGTGAAAGACCTCAGCCTGAGACCCTGCGGAGTTGCCGCCAGTCTGAACAGATAGGACTGACCTTGATGGACCAAGGGTCTGATTCAGTATAAGGCAGCTTCATGTGTTCAAATGTTAAAAATTACATTTAGACCAAAAAAAGAGGAATACTTTAAGATCAACAAACATAACATGCCTTACTGGGTCAAGCAAATAATTGATTTAATCTGAAGTGTATCTTTTCAGTGCATCCAAATATCTGGAGACTTCACAGCTTCTTCCTCCTGCTGTAGGCCACTGAAGGCCCCCAGTTTTGTTTCTGGGAGTCAGCAGACCCTCAGGAACAGCATAAAGGACAAAGTGAGGAGTCAGCAGTGAGAGTGGGGAATTGTGGAAATTGCAGTTCTCTATTCCTCAAATGGAGCTGCGGTGGCTCAAGTGGTTAAGACGCTGAACTGCAGGCTGTGGAAGGTCAGTAGTTCAGCAGTTCGAGACCCGAGTTGCCGCATGACGGAGTGAGCTCCCGTCTCTAGTTCCAGCTCCTGCCAACCTAGCAGTTCGAAAGCAAGAAATTGCAAGTAGATAAATAGGGACCACTTCGGTGGGAAGGTAACAGCGTTCCGTGCGCCTTGGTGTTTAGTCATGCCGGCCACATGACCACGGAAACGTTGTCGGACAGCACTGGCTCTTCAGCTTTGAAACGGAGATGAGCACCGCAACTCTAGAGTCGGATTCGACTGTCTTTCGAGCAAGGGAACCTTTACCTTTATCTTTTATTCCTCAAATGGAAGTGTTTCTCCATTGGAGGAACTGTGTGGTTGAATGTAGGACAGCATCCGGAAGAGCAGCCAACCAGAAGTGCCTGGGATGGTATGATGGCAAATATGATCAGAGCATGATGGCAAGAATCATTCCTTACAGTGTGATTGGAGCATCTGATAGCCATACATGTATTGCAACTGAATTGTGCCAATCATTACAATGGTGAGATTCTATATTCAGAGGCAGTAAGCTTCAGAATAACAGTGCTAGGA
Source organism: Gekko japonicus (assembly GCF_001447785.1). NCBI lineage: Eukaryota > Metazoa > Chordata > Lepidosauria > Squamata > Gekkonidae > Gekko > Gekko japonicus. The sequence goes on from NW_015169207.1 coordinate 543,677, forward strand.
GGCAACAACAGGAGGAAGTCTTGGCCTCTGTGCCCTGTTTGTTGGTCCTCCGAGCCAACTGTTGGCTGGTGTATGAAACAAGATGCTGGACTAGATGGGCCACTGGTCGAATCCAGCAGGGACTTTCTTATGTTCTTATGATCATGCTATACATCCTCTTCTCCCTAGGTATTTGTACATTGTGCCACTTAATGGTGGACAGTAAGGTCTTGATTCTGTTGGAATATGTAAGACCTATCATGCGTAGCTAAAGAAAATGACAAGAACATCCTGCAGGGGGCAGCAGAGGGGACAACCAGTTAGCATAGTGAGATTAGGGTCTATTTTCAAGGAGCTGCAGTGGCTCAGTGGTTAAGACGCTGAACTGCAGGCTGGAAGGTCTGTAGTTCAGGAGTTCGATACCTGAGTGCCGCGTGATGAAGTGAGCTCCTGTCTCTGGCCCCAGCTCCTGCCAACCTAGCAGTTTGAAAGCAAGAAATTGCAAGTAGATCAATAGGTACCACTTTGGTGGGAAGGTAACAGTGTTCCATGCGCCTCGGCATCTAGTCATGCTGGCCCAGGCTTACCAAGTACTTACCGTGATTTGGCGGGGGACACATACTTCTTCCCAGGACCATTCCCAAGTGGAAAACAGACGCGCCACACCATGCCGTTGCCAGGAAGTGATGCCGGGCAACGCTCGGTACCATCGAGTTTCCAGCCCCATAGTCAGGGCATCGCCTGGCGTCACTTCCTGGCGACAGCATGGTGCGGCGTGGATGTGTTACAGGGAGGAATGTTCTGGCCGGGGATCATGTGTCCCCCGCCGAATCGTGGTAGGTACTTGGTAACCCTATGCTGGCCACATGACCATGGAAATGTCCTTGGACAGCGCTGGCTCTTTGGCTTGGAAATGAAGATGAGCATCACAACCCTAGAGTAGGATTCGACTGGCTTTTGAGCAAGGGAAACTTTACCTTTTTACTATTTTCAAATAGCCTGCTTCCAGTCTCCTGTTTGGCTCAGTTGGGGATTTTCCTGCTTCTGCTGAGATCTCTTCGTTACTAACTCCTCCTAGCTAGTTAGACAGTTAGACTTTTCTTTCTCCCTCTTCTTCCTTACAGTGTTTGTTGTCTTCTTAATAAACCGACTTCATTGTTTAAACAGCTTGTGCTCCACTATACTGCATATCTACACTCTGCCAACAGATTCATGGTGTTGGGTGGCTGTTGGCTACTTCAAGTCACTGCAATATGTGTCACACACTCCCTGCCATTTTGATGTTGGTAGAAGAAAGGAAAATGGTTTGAGTTTGGAGTTTGCTGGTCAAGCTGCTACATGGGTTCCGGCTGAGAACAGGTTGGCAGGATATTCAAATGCTGGGGTGTTGCTTTGGGATGATTCCTGCCTGTGTGACTGCTTCCTTCCCATGGTCTCAACCTGTACCTTTGAAAATTATATATTTCTTTTGGAAGGCACTATAATCTTCCAATATACTCTTATAACAAGGACATGGACCCAGTAAAAGGCTATCCTGGAATTTCTTACTGCTCAAGGTAACAGGAAGGTTCCACTAATCTCCATGAATATATATTTGCCCATCTGAAGTCCCACCTTGTGGCCATGGATTCCACAAGCACACACATGCCCCCTCAAGCTGTAGTGTTTGTTTTCTAACTTGCGCTTTCAGTCAGGAATCGACTAATGGAATCAAAGAAGAAAAAGGCCATTCCTCATGAGAAATTCCTTCTTATGACAGTCCTCTTTTGCCTTCGTGTTTACGTGTTTAATACTTAAGAAGATGCGGCCAAGGTATTTTTTCCATATTTTTAATCACCGTTCTCAGTGTTAGTTATAAAATAGCCTTTGAAGCTTGAAACCTGGAATCTGTTTCCTGGTAGAAATGTGCTTGCCACCGTGCATGCCAATTAAATTAGCAGAATATACTAGGTTTGGGAGGTGGTCTGGTGCTCCTGGGAGGCCAGAGAAAATAAACACAAAGGGACCAAGAGAGGTTAGCAATGTGGGCGAGCAAAGCAAGGAAAATGAGATTCAGCCTGAAGGGGAAAGAGACATCAGAGGAGTGGACGGAGGAAAGAAAGCCGTGTGCAGGACTTTCAGTCACGAAGGGCAGATTTGAAACGGAAAACAGCCTTAAGAGATTGGGATGATCGCTGGTAGGAAACAGAATGAGCTACCTTGCTTGCTCCATTGCAAAAATTCAAGGCAAGTAACATGGCTCTTGGAACAAACAAACGAAAGCAAATAACCATCCGAACGGAAATGTATCCCATATCTGGCTTAGCCATCACAAGCCAGCTCAAATAAGTAGAATTTAGGTATACTTTCTCAACAGGGCCAGTCTTAGCCACAGGGCATTTGGGGCAGCTGCCCTGAGCCCCAGGCTTAGCAGGGCCTCACCACCCACAGCTTCACCCCACACCAAGAGAAGGGGAAAGAACAGGGAGAGCAGGCTCCTGCCACCATTCACACATGCCCCCTTTATGGCTCAGGCTCAACGGCGGCAGTGTGCACCCTCCCCCTCAGCAACTGGCTTGGTGGTAATGGCAGCAAACACATGGCCCTGCAACATCTGAGTTGAGAGCCACCCCCTGCTCTGGCCTGGTATGACCCCAAGGGGCAGTGATTCTGGGGCTCCATCCTGGACTTTTGGCCAGGGCCCCAGAAGCACTAAGAGCACTCCTGTTTCTGGAACCTAATCAAAGTGAGGTGATACGTTAACCAGCTTACAGTACTTGAAGGGCTGTCATACAGAGAATGGTACGGAATTGTTTTCTGTTGCCCCTGAACCAATGGGTTGCAATTAAATTAAGATTGTTTTCAGCTAAACTTTAGGAAGACTATCCTGACAGAGCGGTAAGGTTCCTCAGTGGAACAGGCTTCCTCGGGAGGTGGTGGGCTCTCCTTCTTTGGAGGTTTTTAAGTAGACGCTAGATGGCCATCTGACAGCAATGCTGATTCTGTGAACTTAGGCAGATCATGAAAGGGAGGGCAGGAAGGGTTGTATCAGTGCTTGGTTCTCGTGGCCCTTTCTTATATGCCTGGGGAAATGCCAGTTGCCACTTTGGGGACAGAAAGCAATTCTTCTCCAGGCCGAGGATCCTGGAGATTTTTTGCCATCTTCTGGGCATGGAGCAGGGGTCACTGGGAGTGTGGGGGGAAGGATATTTGTGAATTTCCTGCATTGTGCGGGGGTTGGACTAGATGACCCTGGAGGTTCCTTCCAACTCTATGATCTATGATTATAAGTGTTGAACTCAGTAAGTCATCCACGTATGAATAGAGCAGCCACCAAGAACACCTCGCTAATTGCACAGACGGCAAGCCTGCAATGTCATCAGTTCTTCTTTTATGGACTTGCAATGGACCAAAATATGGAGCTCCTCAATGCTTACTTCTAAGTCAATGAACATTCAACTACAATCCTATAAGTTGCTGACAAGGTGGCACTTAACTCCAACTAGGCCACATCATAGGAACTCTCTAGTCTCACCATTATGTTTTATTTTATTTTTATTTTATTTTACATTCAATTTATATACCGCTCTGACCCCGAAGGGTCTCTGAGCGGTTTACACACAATTTCAGATTCCTAACTAGGGCCACATTCTTATAGGGGGGTGACAGCCTTCCAGCACCCAGGCAGCAGGGCTAGTTGTTCTTCGGCTCCTTCCGCGCGGGCTTCGGGTGTCGGTTTTCTGCCTCCCAGCGCCCTTGGGACAGGTCTTCCAGTCCGGCGGCTTCCAGCAGGCTCCATCGTGGTGTGTTGGGAAACGTGTGGAGAGCATGGAACTTTTTTTCACTGTTGGTGGCAATGCAAATATATAAAACAATTTTGGCGAAATGTTATCTCCCAAACTGGAATAATCACAGGTTATGTTATTCCAGAAAAGCCAGCTTTAGTTTGGCTAAATTTATGCAATAACCCAGAGATTCCGAAGATCCATCAAGAGCCAGGGCTATTTTTGGGCAGGAACGGAATGCACAGGAATGGAGTTCCGGCTGGCTCCTGAGTTGGCCACGCCCAGCAGGAACTCATTAGCATAACAGGCCACACCCAACAGCAGAAACTCATTAGGGTTGGCTATATTAGGGGTGTGTGGCCTAACATGCAAAGAGGTTCCTGCTACAAAAAAAGCTCTGGGTTTTGACAACAAACAAGGTAAACAGAATAAGAAGCAAAAGGTGGGTGTGGCTGGATGACCACACTTCTGGTAACATGTGGGTGCAGCCTAATATGCTAATGAGTGGTGATGTCAGGGGTGTGGACCAATATGCTGATGCGTTTCTGCTATTGGGTGTGGCCTATTATGCTAATGAGTTCCTGCTGGGCTTTTTCTACAAAAAAAGCCCTGTCAAGAGCTAATTACAAGAATGCTATTAGTGGCAAAGTCTCTTATAGCACAAAAATGGAAAAACAAAAATACACTGACAATAGAGCAGTAGTATAATAAAGTGTGGGAATTTTTTATACATGACAAAGTATTGGATAAAATTGCCAGAGATGGGAACCCCATGTATCAGTGCAATTTACTGGGGAAGTGGTACCCCCTGCTTGATTCGGCAGCACAAGAAATGGGTGGTAATGACCTTTTTATAAAATAAACAGTATCACAATTACATGTGCCTCTCCTAAGGACTTATGGTCTATGGTATCTACATGTATGATTTTCCTAAGCTTTGTGACTCTTATGAAAAGGTAAAGGTTTCCCTTGCTCGAAAGCCAGTCGAATCCGACTCTAGGGGGCGGTGCTCATCTCTGTTTCCAATCCGAAGATCCAGCGCTGTCCGAAGACTTTTCCATGGTCATGTGGCCAGCATGACTAAACACTGAGGCACACAGAACGCCATTATCTTCCCACTGAAGCAGTACCTATTTATCTACTAGCAATTTTGAACTGCTAGGTTGGCAGGAGCTGGGGCCAGAGATGGGAGCTCACTCTGTCACATGGCACTTGGGTCCCAAACTGCCGAACTACAGACCGTCTTAACCTCTGAGTCTCTGCGGCCCCTTTATACATTATTGTTAATGTGAGTTTATTTTTGTTATGTTTTTGTTGGATACCCCGTTATTGCTGATTGAATTATTGTTTTATTATGGTTGTTGAAAATAAAAAATTATAGTTTAAAAAAGGGGTATACATAGTGCTACATTATCAGATGGGAAGCATGGGTAGAAATTAGTTTGACAGAATGGATGTTTCAAGGAGGTTTGGAGAATTTAGCCCTATTTTTGAATTAAGCTTTAGACTCTGGGAAGGGTATGCAGATATGTGTTTGAAAGATGGTCCCAGGTTTGACGCCAGATTATATTGTTTTTAATGGGACACCAGTGGCCAAGCAGTCTGTGATGCTTGGCACCTGTGCTTGAATTCCCAAATGTGCATTTTAGCTGCAAAAAAAGTAGCCTCGGGCTTCATGTGGATACAGGCTGTAGCACTGTGCTTCTTTCTTTGTGCCTGCACTATTCTCTTAGCAGAAATAGCACACCTACACTGCTTTGACTTTTGGTGGTGGGGGGGGAGATCTATATTGTGCCTCTCTTTTGGGCTGTGGCTCAGTGGTAGAGCATCAGCTTGGAGTGCAGAAGGTCCCAGGTTCGTTCATTCCTTGGCATCTCCGTTTAAAAGGACCAGGCAGTAAGTGATGTGAAAGGCCTCAGCCTGAGACCCTGGAGAGCTGCTGCCAGTCTGAGTAGACAATACTGACTTTGATGGACCATGGGTCGGATTCAGTATAAGGCAACTTTATAAGGGAGGGGCTGTGGCTTAGTGCTAGGCAGGGGTTATTTCCTGCGGGAGCGCACAGGAGCGGAGCTCCGGCAGTAAAGAGTCCAGGGGGCAGGCACATACAACAAGCCCCACCCCCTGCTCCCAGCAGCCCTCAGTCAGAGCAAGAAGCAGCCAGGTGAGTTGCAGAGCCGCCCCCCGGTCCAAAACAGTCCAGTGGCACCTTTAAGACCAAGCTTTATTCAGGTACAAGCTCTCCCTCCTCTGTGAGGACAGATCTACACATTCCCCCCCCCCCCCATAACTAGCAATCCAGAACAGTCCAGTGGTGCCTTCTGACACACTTCCGGTGATGTCAGGGGGTGTGACATATGCAAATAAGTTATGCTAATTAGCTATGCTGATGAGCTCCTGCACCTCTTTTTCTACGAAATGACCCCTGGTGCTAGGGCATTTGTTTGGCATGCAGAATTCCCAGGTTCAGTCCCCAGCATCTCCAGTTAAAAGGACTAGGTGGTAGGTGATGTGAAAGACCTCAACCTAAGCTGCAAGACAGCTGCTGCCAGTCTCAGTAGACAATACCATGGGCCATGGATTCCTGTGTCTTCTCCACTACCAGGGCTCAAAACAGTGAGCGTGTGTCTCTGACAGTGTGTGTGAATAGACAGAAAGCAATACTGCTTTCCACTATAGATTGAAATGTGGCATACAAATTGGGAGGCATTTCTGATCAGAGAACCTCCCTCTTCCCCAGTATCAGGTCTCTGATTCTTCTACCAGTTACTTCTCGCAGCTGAATTATTTTTAATGTAGCTCATTAGGAAAACAACTGTGATATAATAACGAAGTTATGGTTTAAACAATTAGAGAAAAATATTTTTATGTGTCCTGTGTATAACAAATAATTAGAGTTGTTTCCTTTACAAAACATTAAAGTTGTTTCCTTTGAAGTACATGGTCTCAAATATCAATGACAGTGCAGTGCTCATTAAACCGTTTCACTTAAAGTTTCATCAGGTGAGACCTTTTACTGAAATATATATATATATTCATTTTCTAACTTCACAACATTAAAACTTTAAAAAAAACTTTTAGTCTGAATGCACCCTAAAACAGAAAACTAGATTTATAGCAGAGAAATTTAGTCTTTGCAAAATGTATCAAAAGGAGAAACTCACCCTTTCATATTTTCACTGCAACTTAATACTCTCTCTGTTAATCTAGCTCACGCCATTTTGCTATGAGTGAGGCAACTGTATGCTGTCCTTTAAAAATCCTCCCTAAACTGCTTCAGGTGCATTCTATTAATTCATTTTCAGACACCTCTGATCTGAACGCAAGGTGGGTAGCATGGGGGAAAAAAATTGTATATTTACTGTTGTCACAGTCATACACTTTAGATTGTTGTTGTTGTTGTTGTTGTTCAGTCGCACAGTCAAGTCCAACTCTTTGCGACCCCATGGACCAGCTCCCGCCAGGCCCTTCTGCAGTCTTCTGAAGTTTGCTCAATTTCATGTTCGTTGCATCTATGACACTGTCTAACCGTCTCATCCTTTGCCGTCCCCGTCTTCTTTGACCTTCAATCTTTCACTTTAGATTAGTTCATATATAACTATAGTTATTTCAAAATGTATCTATATATGTAGAACAATCAAATGAAAGAAAGTAAAACAGCCCCAGTTGTTCTTATAATCATTTAAAGCTATATACCTAATTTAGTTCAAATCATACAAACATTCAAAGCTAAATACATGCAATCTGTAAAGCTAGGTGCATACAATTGGAATAATGTTTACATCTCTAAGACATTTAAATTAAAGGAAGCATCTCAAATCAAATTCAGTGTTAAGCCCTGAAGGTTCCAATGTATTTAGTTTAAAGATCCACTTTTTCTCCAAGTAGATATTTATCCTTAGGATCTCCCACATATAGAGCAGTGAATCTGAAATCATCTTCTTTATGTCCTTTTTCAAGAAAATGGTTATTGATAGGAGCTTCCCGATTTCTATGTCTAACCTGGGAAATATGTTCCAAAATGTGTACTTTAAGTGGATGCACAGTATAACCAATGTACATGTTTTGATAGGCACGAACCAAAAGATATACTACGTGTGATGAAGAACACGTTGCTAAGGAATTTAAAGAAACAATACTGTTATCAGGCAGAGTTATTTTCTTCCCTTCAAGTGCCAGTGGACATACTTTGCAGTTTTTGCAAGCAAAAAATCCAACTGGTAAAGCACTAGACTTAAAACTCTTTTTCTTTACATCTCATCTCACTATATGGTCCCCTATACTTTCTGTTTTTCTATAACCTATAAAAGGAGGATTTTCACAGCCTTGACGGTAGGTGATGTGAAAGACCTCAGCCTAAGCTGCTGGACAGCTGCTGCCAGTATGAGTAGACAATACTGACCTTGATAGACCATGGATTTTATTCATTATAAAGCAGCTTCCTGTGTCTTCTCCACTACCAGGGCTCAAAATAGTGAGTGTGTGTCTGTGACGTGTGCATTAATAGACAGAAAGCAGTACTGTGGCATGCAAATTGGGAGGCATTTCTGATCAGAGAAACCCCCTCTTCCCCAGCCCCGTGGCTCCGATTCCCCCACCAGTCACTTCTTGCAGCTGAATTATTTTTAATAGCTAAATTACAGATCTCCATCATTGTGTGTTGCTTGACTCTGAGTTTTGGCTGCGGAAAGAACCGTGATTGTGGTATTACCAGCATACCTGCTGGCTTTACTGCTTTCCAATGAAGATGATGAAGCAGTAGAACTCAACAGTTATCAGAACAATTGAATTTACCAGTGGTATCCAGTGTTCCCTCTAAGCTGAGTTAGTGTGAGCTAGCTCACAGTTTTTTAGCCTACAGCTCACAGATTTTTGTCTTAGCTCAGGAAGGATGGGTTTATGCAGTAGCCAAATCACCTGCTCACAACTTTAATGCCGGTAGCTCACAAAGCAGAATTTTTGCTCACAAGACTCCACAGCTTAGAGGGAACATTGGTGGTATCTGCCACTTCCTGAAAGTCAGCCCTGCGGCTTTATGGGAAAGGGGCAGAGTTAAGGAGGCGCTATTCGGCACTTCGTAACTTTTCTTTGATGCCCCCACCCCACCAGCCCAGTTTCTGACTCTTTCTTCTCCAGTTTATCTCGAGAAAGTTCTTTTGATGACAGTGTATGGGTAACAGTGGCCAGATTGGCTTCTAATGTTATTATGACTGGGAATATATTTATATACCAGATCTGTGGTCAGATGGATAAGAGCGAAGAAGCGGTCCTGAGAACATGGGCGGTTCAGAGGCTGTGAAAACACCAATTTCCATCACAGAAGGCAGACGCTGAAGGGTGTTAAATGGCTTGGGGTTTTCTTTGCTCTGCTAAACTTCAGATGTCAGGTGGGAGAAAGCATCTAAGGCTGTGACAGCCAAGGAGAGAACAGATTAGGGAATACTGCTTGCCTGTCCACTCTTAATAGGCCAACTTTCACAGTGGAGTCCTGTACCCAAAGCCCCCCAGCCTGCAAGCCCTGTCTGTAAATTCATAGGAGGAGGTTGTAGTATACCATAAAAGCTGAAAAATGTCTTGTTGCCCTAATCTTTCTAGTTTTGTCTGTGTGTGTGTGTGTGTGTGTGTGTGTGTGTGAGAGAGAGAGAGAGAGAGAGAGAGAGAGAGAGAGAGAGAGAGAGAGAGAGAGAGAGAACAGACAAAGAGAAGCAACTGTTTCCAGTCTTCCACCCGAGACGGAAGGGTGGCATAGGAATGGGCCAACAAATGAGTAAAATTTCCCCATCTACACTATGGGGGAAAATAAAGGGGTGCCCTTGGCACCTAATCCTCCTTCATGTCCTCCAATGGCCCCGCCTATCTTATTTTATTTATTTATTTATTTAAATTTTATTTGTATTTTATAGATTAACAAACAAAGCGAACATTACATAACAGTGCATAACAGGAGGGAAATCATGCTAAATATAAACTGTTAATCAACATTCCTGTTTACCAATAACGAACAAGACGAAGAACATATTGAACCTCGTTTCTTAAGGGTTGCTCAGCCTTTCAGTCCATACAAGAGGGTATTGAACCAATCTACGCTCTGTAACAACTAAGGCCTCAAGAAGCGTGCTGTGTTAAAAATGAAGCCAGGAAGTGTAGCATGAGATACGTGGTAAGAGATCATTGACATGTATTGTAGGAAGGGGAACCACGTCCATTATTTTATTTATTAGGTACCTAGTATATCTCTGACCCCTCCCTTTTCTCAAAGGAGCTCAAGGGGCATGCATGGGCCTCTCTTTCTCACGTTATCCTCACAGCGACCTGGTGAGGTTGCTTTAGCTAAGAGAGTGTGAGTGGCTCACAGTCACCAAAGGAACTTCATGGCGGGGGGGGGGGACACGACGACTTGAGTCCAGATTCTAGTCGGACACGCTAATCGTTACACTGGGGCAGAATCAAAGCCTGCTTCTTTCTACACAGCCGCGCACTGGGTTCTGGGTGCCACTTGTTTGTCATAAAAAGAATTGTCCCTGACACTGAGAGACTAGGGTGCAATTTGGCACATGTGTTTTGCTACATTTCCAAGCTGACTGCTAGGTTGACCCTCGCATTTCTTTTCACACTGCAGGAAGGAGAACTACAGAGCGCTTCTCAATATGATATTGGGGGCCCCGCAGTTCCCGTGGCTTATTTATTTATTTATTTACTTCATTTGTACCCCGCCTTTCTCCCCCAATGGGAAGCCCAAGTGGCTCATATCATTCTCCTCCCCGCCATTTTATCCCCGGAACAACCCTGTGAGGTCAGTTAGCTGGAAGAGTGTGAATGGCCCACCCAGTGAGCTTCCATGACACAGGTGGGGATTCGATACTAGTGCAACCAGTGTTACCTCTAAGCTGAGTTAGTGTAAGTTAGCTCACAGGTTTTCAGCCTCTGGCTCGCACATTTTTGTCTTAGCTCAGGAAGGATGGCTCCAGAGCAAACTCGTTTATGCAGTAGCCAGATCGCTCACTCATAACTTTAATGCCAGCAGCTCACAAGGTAGAATTTTTGCTCACAAGACTCCACATCTTAGAGGGAGCCATTTCCTGTAGAAAGGCATTCCACAGCCTTGTGCACATCTGTTATCATTCATTGCCCTCCCCCCACCCCCAATTCCACTCCGCTTTTATCTATATCTTCAAGCTGGGACCTACAAATGGCCCTATAGAAGAGCTCTGATTCATTTAAGGGCACTGTGCAATCTGTATGGTATACAGCCTGGCAGCTTCCACACCTAAAATATTGTTCTGTTGAAGGAGAAGAGAGGGGGGAAACTGCACACCACAGCTACAGCAGCAGCCAGGAGAAGGGGGAAAAAATGACCCAAGGATTATAGGGCAAGTCTTCTGAGGAACTACTAAGAGAGGTAAATTTATATAGTCCACAAAATGGCCCTGGGCAACCCCATCGTAATCCATAAATACCTGCAAGGCAACAATACAAATGAAAGCAAGGCATTGTCCGCAATCTCCAAAGATCATAAAAGGAGAAGTAAAAGCCTCAAGCCAAGCAGAGATAATGATGTTGGCTGGGTAGCAGGGAGAGCAATCCAGGGAGGAGAAGAGACTCTATGGGGGTAGGAGGAAAATCTGTCACAGTGAAGATTTATAGCCAGGGGGGAAAGGGGAATGTAGGTCCAGGGCATCAGCTACTGTCTCCAAGACCTTCAAAAAACCACAAGACAAGAGGGCTGATTTTGAATTTATCATCACTACTATTAAGACCCATGAATCCCTTGTTTGGTTTTCTTTCTCTTCTGGGCCAATGTAAATTATGATCCTTAATTTCCCCCTTTCGTTTTCTGCTTCCCCACACTTCCCCCCCCCCCAAGTATACATTTTGCAGCATTATTTGTACATTAGTATATCTGCGGTATACATTGTGCATATTAATAATGTAGATTGTATGCATGTATGTATAAATTGCATATAAAAACGCATGCATAACTCAAAAGTGTCCGCAAAACTGGCAGTGGAAACTGGAGTACCAAAATGGTTGAGGGGAATATAGACAAATATGAAAAGGTACAAAACAGAAAACATTTGCTCATTCCTAGTGGCAAACTAGATCATTTTTCTTCAGCTTGTTTGTCTCTCCTTATTTCAAGCACATTCATTTACATACATACACACCGCAACCAATGCTCCCTCTAAGCTGTGGAGTCTTGTGAGCAAAAATTATACTTTGTGAGCTACTGGCATTAAAGCTGTGAGCAAGAAATTTATCTACTGCATAAATTAGTTTACTCTGGAGCCAACCTTCCTAAGCTAAGACAAAAATGTGTGAGCCGGAGGATAAAAAACTGTGAGCTAGCTCACACTAACTCAGCTTAGAGGGAACACTAACGCAACACGTGCCTTGTTACCCATAGAGCTGCTGAATATGTTCTTCTGAAAACTCCTTCTCTTTGTCTTTTGCTAAAGAACTTGGTCAAGGGCTACTGGAGAAATTGCTTCTTCATAAGAGAGGGAGGAAGGGAGGGAGGGAGGGAAGGCAGCATGCTTATAGCCTGATTGTGAAAGCTAAGGAGGATCAGTACTTGGAAGGGAGACCACCAAAGAAGACTCTGCAGAGGAAGGCAATGGCAAACAGCCTCTGCTTCTCACTTGCCTTGAAAGCCCCTTGCTGGGATCAAGATAAACTAGCTGCAACTTGATGACACTTTACACACACAAGAGAGAGAGAACATGCCAGACAGACACATCTCTGTAATGTTCAAATGTTCAGATGTGTATTTGCCCTGGGAAACATGTACTTCTCCTAGGTCAGGTATGCATGCTTCTTGAGGCAGACTCCACATCTGGTCCTGTGTCTGGAAGTTTCTCCTTCTTTCCATGCTTGCATAGAAAATTAGTATCCAGGGCTGCCCAAATACCAAACCAGGACTCTAGATTTCACCTACAGCCAGATTTTAAAGCCCCATATGATCTCCAGAGGTCATAGATCTCACTACAACAGATCTTGAATACCCAGTCTGTTTGCGTGCTATGCGCATGCACAGGAGATATAAGAAATCAGTAAAGATGAAAGACTGTAAGATGTCTGTGCTTGAGAAATCTGATGTATTGAGGATCTGAGGCAAAGACTAAACAATACCGCTTACCACATTCCCAGTAGTAAGGTGATGTCTGGCTTGAGTACTTGCAACATGTGTTGATTGTTGCAAACATTAATCATTGGCTGGTTTTTAAAGGAAGTTGTAGAGGGCTGTGTTTTAGAAGGAGAACCATAGACATAGATGGCTAGATAGCCTCCGATGGTTTGAAATCAAGTCTGTGGTGGAGGATACCAAAAGCCTCATTCCTTGAGGGCGGAATCTAAACATTCAGATTGCCATGGGCTAAAAAAATATCACACAAAAATCATCACAGACTTCTTGAGAAGGAAGCCTGACATGACAAGCTACCAACTCAGTGTGCCAAACGCACATGGTAACATGATAACAAACAAGTGTGTCACATCAAAATGGAAATCTCCCTGTGATCAATGTATCGTTTAATGAACCTTCAGATCTCTCAATAGCTTCCCCTTTAGTAATTTAAAAGCAATTGTGGAGAGACCCAACCTGATATGCTTGATCTACTTTTTTTAATTGGAGTATGGAATGGAGAAGTGCTCAAGCCCCCTCCTGCATCTTAGGCTAGCTCTGAAAGCCTTTTTTCTCTCTCCCAGCATAGCTCTGATACTGAACTGAGCCATGTCAAGTGAGGTACGGTGGCAGGGAGGCAGACCTTGCCCCTCTCATCTACACGCTCCATTTTCATTTAACAATAGATCCCCTGATTCCTTGGCTGAGGATTGTGGTAAGAAAGGAGGGGACATTTGCATTAATTTAGTTGTGCCTCTCTGTGCCCCCTCTGCATAGGAAATATTTAATGTCTTCTAGAATAGCCAGTTTGGCGTAGTGGTTAAGTGGTTAAGTTTGATGTAGTGGTTAAATGCGCAGACTCTAATCTGGGAGAACCTGGTTCGATTCCCCACTCCTCCACATGCAGCTGCTGGATGACCTTGGGCAAGCCATAGTTCTGTCAGAGCTGTTCTCTCAAGGACAGTTCGGGAAAGAGCTCTCTCAGCCCTGACTACCTCACAGGGTGTCTGTTGTGGGGAGGGGAAGGGAAAGGAGTTTGTAAACCTCTCTGAGACTCCGAGGGAAGGGCAGGGTATAAATCCAATCTTCTTCTATATTTATCACATTTTTTCCCCTTGCCCATTCTCCAACAAGCCTGCAGGAGTGTATATTTTCCATTTTGTGCTCAGAACAACCCTATGAGGCAGGTTAGCCAGAGAGAGTGCCCTGAGGCCACCCAGTGAGCATAGTAGCTGAGTGGGGCCTAGAACCTGGTTCTTGCACACCCCTCCTGGTGGTCCTTCTTCCTCACTAGGTGATACCACCATCCTACCCTGTTACAAATGCATGACACTAGTATTTGTGCTGTGCTGAGAGAACCTGAATTCTCATAGCTGGTATGTAAAGTCTGGTAAATTGTGCCATGCCCTTTGATTCATGTGCATACATGAGAATTCCTGTAGCTCTGGCGACACTGATTCTGAGAGTCCTTGGGACCTTAGCCGGAGTTCCTCAATGTGATCAACCATGGTAGACAAGCTTCTCCCTGCTTATCATCATTGTTCTCCCCACCCCCCACCCCTGGAAGAAAGATGATGTGTATGTTGTAGAGTGAATGCACCATTCATGAAGTGCAATAATGAGTCTCATAAGTCCTGGCCAGCACCCTTATGAATCTGCATGTGCGCTTTCAGACATGCCTTTGGAATCCTTTGCAGGGATTCTCTGGCAGGCAATTCAGTGTGGAAATAATTCTCTAAATGTGAAAAAATTGGGGGGACCCCAGTGATAAAAATGAACAAGAACCCCCCCCCACACACACACACACACACATCCAATCCATCTCTGCTGTCCCCAAGGGGCAATCTTCATTCATTTGCATTCACTTCCTTGAGCTGTCCAGGACCCACAAGCAAAGTGTTCATGGGATGTACTGCTCTTGAGCCATGCTTTGACTAATAGGAAGAATCAGTAGAAATACAGATCAGGAGCTCCTGGTTTTGCAAGTGATCCATGGGAGCAATAGCAGACATGGCTCTGTTCCTTGCGGGGGTCGTGTCTGCCTGGCATTCTTCCGTGAAGAGCTGTCAGTGTCTCTAACTCCTTGGTTGTCAGATGCAAACTCTTCCTTGCTCTAATTACGGGTTCATCATTGTCCATAAAGGAGAACAGCTGCTGGCAACTCCCACAGCAGCTGTCTTCGGGGCTTTGCTTCTTCGCCAGAGTGTTCCTTTGGGGCGGGGGTGAGAGGCTGCTGTAGATTCTCTGATACGTCTTCATTGAATCTGACTATGTCTAGGTTAGATGCTTTTCCAGATTGATCTGTTACAAGGGGAGAAAGGCATTAACCATCACCTGGCCCCCATCCCTTTCCTTTTCCCCTTCCACCTCCCCTTCAATTTTCTTTGCCCAATATTGTGAAAAAGGGACTATTCTGTAGCTTTATCTCCAACAATTTGCTAGCTCTTTACCTCTGCATGGTTTACGCTAATGTGTGACTTCAGGAGGGGTGACTTTAGAACAGAGAACAGCGGAGGAAGAGTTGCTCAGCTCTTAGGCTGCGGTCACAGGCGCCGTTGGAGCAAAGGGGAAGCGAAGCCATTCCCTCTGGAGGAATTTGACCCGCAGTTACGAGATCACACCTCCCGTTGTAGCTGCGGGTGCAGCCCATCACAGTGTGATCAGACGCAGCTGCAGTTGAGTCCCTTTTTTTGCCATTTGTTTCCAGTGCGCATAAATGAGGAATCGCACCTCCGCACTGAGGGCCCCCTATGGAGTATGCGATGATGCGCGTACTGCGAGGGGGGCGGCACTGAGCTGGCACTGATCAGACCATCCTGATGGCTTGAGAGTGTGCTTCAGTAATCAGACAGGGAAAAGTCTGTCCGTGGCCTATTGGAACCCATTTACTACCGGACTTTCCCCAGTGTCTTTTAACTCTGCTTCTGCGGCAGAGCAGCATGGGTTGCCGACGACTGCAGTTGTTGCTGTCTGATCACTCCTTTTAGATCCGTCAGGCATTCTCACCTATGTTGGATCTAAAGGCACGTGTGATCGCAGCCTTAGTGGTTTTTTTAAGTGTTATTTTTTCACATTTGTGTTCCACTATGGAATTCAAGACGACGATGAAATGCGGAACCCTGATAGTCTTCCACTTTGGTACAGAATAGACCGAGACACGTTTAGCATCAGCAAAGTTGCTCCATCCTGTCTCTCCCAACCACACTGTGGAACCTACCATTCAACAAGTTTATGTTCAATCACCCCAGCATTTAGGAATGGTAATTTTAGCACCCAGGAGGCATGCTGAAGCACCTGCCAGTTTGGCTCACATTCTGCTCACCACTAGTGAGCAAAGAGCCACTTTTTCATCAAGCATTTCAGCTATGTATGGTCCTCAATAAGCCAAGCCTCTGGGTTCTCAGTTTCTATGTTAACACATATATGCCTCCTATGTCTGCAGAAACATAACATGTGATTTGGGCCAGAGTTTTGCTTCTCTTTGTTTGGATTTATGTCAGGTGCTACACCAGGACAGGTTTTGATTGGTGGTTTCAGTGGACAGATGTTAACTTCAGTCTGGGAAATACACTCATTGTAGATGTGTGCTAACGGGGAATAGGTAATTCTTTGTCACCCGGCACTGGCGTTGACAGGGCACATAACATCTCACTTCTTTAGGATGAGTATGTCTTCATTTTGCAAGGTGATTATAAGCTGATTAGAAGGATCATATCTTCCCCACAGTGTGGCACTAGACCCAATAGCTGACTTCCCCTCCAATACCCAGGAAGAGAAGGGACACAGGGTGGCTAGTTACTGTGCCCCTGAAAAAGATCTGCCTTTAACTTAATCACCCGAAATGGGACTTTCTGCACAATTAGGTGCTCAGTCCCTGAAGCTTTCTGTAATCATGTTGATAGGAACTAATTAACTCTGGCTTTTCATTTCATGGACTTGAGCTTCTCATTTACTGTTTCCATTCCTGGGTATAAGGGAAGGTGAAGAGCCGCAAATTTTTATTTTATTTTTAGCATTATGTGAAAATCCAAAAAGAAGAGCAAGGGAAAGGACAAGAATTTATTTTTTTAAAAAGGGGACACTTAAAGTGAGAAGTAGACGGTGGTGAAATTGGGGGCAAGGTGAGCAGCAGATTGTAGGTGTCCTCCTGGATCCTTTTCAAATAGAAACCCAGGGAATCAAGGGGCAGGTCTAATTTAGTGCATGAGAATTGTATCACAATGACAATGCAGACTCCTGTTCTTAGTGTCTGTGGACGTACTGCCCATGAAGGCATGTACATAAGTAGGGGTGTGCATTCAGTATATACTGATCCAAATAAATGCCTGAATAATAACTTATCTGTATTATTCGGGTATACCAAATAAGGAGTCCCAAATAAAAGCTGGAATTATTTGGCTTTTATTCGGGCACAGCATGGAGATGCCAAGTTGCGCTGTCGCAGCACAACTCGGCAAGTGAACTCAAGCATTTAAAGGGACCACGTTCCCTTACATGCCTTTTTTCCTCCATTGGAAATAATGGAGAATAGGGGTTCTTTCTTTGGGAGGCCTATAGGATTGAATCCCCAGTCCAATCTTTTTAAAACTGGGGGGGAGTGAGGAGAGGCACCAGCAGCCATGTTGCAAATATGGTGCCTCTACTTAAAAAAAAAAATCTAGAGCCCCAGATACCCCCAGATTGATTCTCAAGTATAACCTATAGGCTATAATGGAGCTGAATAAAATCGGGTTTCCCGAATCTCAATATCATACCAATACTGGGATTTGGGATTACTGGGAAATACTGATATTTCTTGGGTTCAATATACCCTAACCCAAAAAATACCCCCAAAAAATATTTGCAGACCCTAATACACAAAGTCTTTGGAAGCTCTTTGGCCATTTCCTGCCACCCCTTGTGCATGATGAAATGGGGTCAGAGCTAGTGGAGAGGACTCCATTTCACCACTGCAGCATCAATCCTGAGAGTGAGATCCTGGCATGTGTGATGGTGCCGGTGCCACATCCTAGAGGCTTATTTGGGAACTGGTCCAGTTACCCTTCAGTTATTCTGGAACAGATTTGGCCAGGACTGCTGGGATGTTGGTGGTGTTGCCCTCTTCTTTACTCTGATTTTAAGCCTTCATGTCCAATTGCCAGGCTTGTGCTCTTTGCTTGTATCAGCTCCATATTTATTTATTTATTTATTTTATGACATTTATACTCCGCCCTCCCCGCAAGCGGGCTCAGGGCGGCTCACATAAGGCACCGAGTGCGTTCAGTATGCACATTACATAATACAAATTACAGAATTATAACAACTTAAAACAGCTTAAAATCAGTTCTGCGGATGCACATAACTCCTAACATCTTGTGTAATGGGGGGGGGGAGGCTGGGGTGATGGAAGGATGTTACCCCCCCTCCCGGTGGTCTCTCTTTACAAAGAGCGGTGGTGTAAGTGGCTGTGGCGGCTCCTACTCATAAGCCTGGCGGAAGAGCTCCGTCTTGCAGGCCCTGCAGAACTGCACAACGTCCCACAAGGCCCTGATCTCCTCCGGGAGCTTGTTCCACCAGGTAGGAGCCGCCACTGAAAAAGACCTGGCCCTTGTTGCCACAAGCTTGGCCTCCTTAGGGCTCCTTAGGGCCCGGGGTCACCAGCTGGTGTTGTGACCCCGACCGAAGTGCTCTTTGGGGAATGTATGGGGAAATGCAGTCCCTCAGGTAAGTCGGACCCAGGCCATGTAGGGCTTTAAAGGTAAGCACCAGCACTTTGAAGCGAACCCGGTATGCTATAGGCAGCCAGTGCAGTGCTTTCAGCACAGGTCGGGTGTGCTCCCAGCCCGGGACGCCCACCAACAACCTGGCCGCAGCATTCTGCACCAGCTGTAGCTTCCGGATTTGCGACAGAGGCAGCCCCAGCTCCATTTTGATATATTGCCAATGTGGTTAAAGTGTCGTACCAGAATATGAGAGACCTGGATTCAAATCCCCACTCTGCCAGGGAAGCTTGCTGGGCCACTCATACATTCTGAGCCTAACCTATCTTACAGGGGTTGTTGTGGGGATAAAGGGGAGGAGACGAGAATGATGCAAGTCACTTTGGATCCCCATTGAAGAGAAAGGCAGTATCTAAATGAAATAAATAAATGTATCAAGTGATTAAGCACCAAAGTGGAAGTGGAAGAATAGAAGGACTACAAAACAGTGACAGTAAAAGAGTTGCTGGAGGAGGGTGCATCCAATGATGACATCTAGCAGAAACAACAAGAGAACCAGAAAAAGTGTGTGGACATCAAAGGCATCAATCCCACTTTCAACTTTTTTTGAATGACTGTTTTTAGCTTCAGTCTACCTTGTGTTCTTCTTATTTTACTGTTCCTTTGGCTCAAAGGGCTTGAGCAGATTGGGATCCAACCCTCTTACAGGCAATCACTGCAGCTGAAATAGTTAGCAACTGCTAAGGTACTTTTCCAATCCTCATCTATAAGGAAAAACTATTAAGAAGGACCAGATTTGACACTCCAATAAAATATGTTCTAAGGACTTGAGCAAACCAGCTCCACATTTACAAACGCTGACAGAGTACACTATGCCTGCGAATCCACCCTATCTACCTTCTGTAATATGGCTGGCCTGTGTTTTAAGGATGAATGAGAAATAAAGTCTTGGTGGTATTATTGGTACAACCTATCTCTAGCAGCGACAGAGCTGATAACACAGCAAGTTGGAAGTGTGCCTCCCTCATCAGCAAGCAGAAGGCAAGACCAAAAATAAAAGCAGAGTCACTGGATTAATTATTAAAGGAAGAAGTAGGGTGAAGGACCGAGGGGGGAGTTGATTTACTTCCATATACGCCCCAATCACCCAGCAGGGGGAGGAGAGCTGAAATGGCTAGTCAGCATCTGTTGGAGGCGTGAAGATAAATGAGTGAAGAAAGGAGATAAATGCATACAAATTGAGCTCACATCTGTACCGTTAATACATCTCTTTCAAAAAGCTTGTGTCATCAAGGCAGGGTGTGAAATCCCCGCTGTTCACTCTCCCTCCTCCCTGTTTTTAACCACATACTCAACAGTACTTCCAAGGAACTTCTTGGAGATTTTGGTCCCCCTTCTGTGTCAACCATTCCAGGTCTTCCTTCCTTCCTTCCTTCCTTCCTTCCTTCCTTCCTTCCTTCCTTCCTTCCTTCCTTCCTTCCTTCCTTCCTTCCTTCCTCCCTCCCTCCCTCC
>NW_015169207.1:563820-594758 GCF_001447785.1 Gekko japonicus
CCTTCCTTTCTTCCTTCCTTCTTCATCTATCTATCATCTATTTATTTATTTATCCTTCAAATTTCTACCCCACCCTCCCAGGCGAAGCTGGCTCAGGGTGGTTTACATAAAATCGGCAGATGATTACAATAAAACAATTCAAACTGGCTCTCCAGTGCTAAACCAATTAACAATAACATAATAAGTGCTAGTATTGCTGTTATTAAAACAGCGATGGCTACCGTATCAGCTCTCTTCCCATATCAGCTCTCTTCCCATATCTATCTATGTATCTATCATCTATCAAATTTATTGCCCGTCTTCCCCTTTACAACACAGCTCAGAGCAGGTCACAACAATATTCATAATTTAAAACTATTAAAACAACTCTTACAATATGTTGCCACATGACAAGGGAGCATAACATACTGCCCCTTGTGCAGCGGGAAAGTAGCTATCATGCAGTTAGTAAATAAAAGAGTAACAAACCAGGAGGGGAAAAGGGATGTGGCGAAAGGAAGGGGAGGAAAGCCAGTCCTGATAAAAACCATCCTGATAGAAACCATTGCTGTCCTCAGCCATTGGCCTGGCAGAACACCTCTGTCTTACAGGCCCTGTGGAATTGAACCAGACCCCACAGAGCCCAGGTCTCACCTGACGGAGAGTTCCATCAGGCTGAGGCCAAAAAATCCTTGACTCTGGTTGAGGACAGCCGGATACTGTTTGGGCCAGGGATCACAAGTAAGTTGTTATCCATTGAGTGGAATGCTCTTTGGGAGATGTACCAGAAGAAGTGGTCCTGCAGGTACACTGGTCCCAGACCGTTTAGGGCTTTGAAGGTTAGTAACAAAACCTTGGACCTGATCCAGTACTTGACTCAGAGCCAGTGCAGCTGAGAGCACCAGTTGGATATGGGCAGAGCCGGCCCTATCACTAGGCCTGCTAGTATCTCGCCTAGGGCGGAGATGCTAGCAGGGCACCAATTCCCCTGCCGCCCTCTGCCAAAAGCCCCCCCGCCAAGACCCAGCCACAGAAGCCACCCCTGCAAGCCCTGAAACATGAGCCCATGCAGCAGCAGGAAGCGCCCAGGAAGAAAACAGGTCCGGGGCTCCGGGAAGCCGCCAGGGGAAGGAGGGAGGGGGTGGCCCTGCCGACAATGGTGGCGGATTGGGACCCTTCGGGCCCAGCCTTGTAATGGTGTACGTGGAGGCTAGGTGTATTGCAGGCTGCTGCCTTACAGCAATGGAACAGAAAAGGCACACACAAGAACAAAGGGGGGAACACACAGCATCCCTTTAAACTAGCAAAAGACAGCAGGTATGCTTGGAGTAATTGGACAGAATGGGAAATAGCTGTGCTCCTCTCCAGCACTTTCTTGAGTGTCTTATTGCACTGCTGTGAGGGGAAGCAGTAGAGGATGCAGGAAGAGGCAATGATTTGGTTTTCTCTCTCTCCGTCGCCTTCTCCAATATGAGTTCTAATCAAAACACAAGAATGTTCAAGCTCTGCAATGTGGATTCCAAATTGGCAATCCAGCACCACTGGGACACATTGCCAACATGCACTGATGAGCAGTATTGGCTTGAAGAGGACAGGCATCCTGGGTTGAACCGCGCTTTGTGCGGCTTTAGACCTTGCTGACCTACATTGTAATATTCTCTGCAAGAAATGTTGTCAACAGTGCAAGCAGGAGACTGGAGAGTGCTCTAGCAGGACCTTCCTTGTGCTGTCTAAATCTTAGAATTCTTCTGTGAGAAATGGCTGGTGCTCTTGATTTCTGTTCTTTGCACGGGGTTCTGAAAAACCACTTCCCTGGCCTCCATCCCCTCATGGAGCACTTCAGTTCCTTCTTGACTATTTTTACGCAGAAGTCATGCCATCTCACCTGGCCTGCAGAAACACACGGAGGTGCCCCGAATCCATCAACCGTGCGGCCAGCACACAGCAAGGGCAACACTTTTCCATGCTGTCCTGCTAATTCCACACTGCAAAACTGCAACACCATAGGGTGCACAGTAATTTTGCTTCCCATCCTGAGCAGGCTACCAGCGTGTTAAATTTCCTCCAGCCATTACTCTTTTGTCAGATTACAGGGGAACAGTTACTATGATTTAAGCTTTAGGAAATTCTCAAGAAATTCAGCCTAGTCAGCTAGGTGGGCCCACTCCCTTCTCCCTCCCATACAGAGGAGTATTATTGAGAACAACCTGACCTTACATGACCTTATTTTCAGTTTTGAAATTTGTGGTTGGATAGTAGCCAGAGATTAGGTGATGAGTTCTGCAGGAGTGAACACCTGCCTAATGGGGCATGGGACCCATATGATGGATCGATCACAATAAATCTGAGAGATCTTACAGTAGACAGTACTGATCTTGACAGACCAATGGTCTCATTCAGTAGCAAGCAACTTCATGCACCCAGAGGGATGTGCGTTTATGCCCACAGTTCTGTCACCTCAAAAATGGGGTGAAAGGAAGGAATGGGTGTATCATGCATACAAATGTGTGTGTGTGTGTATTCAGTGCAGATATTATGTCATTAAATAAAGAAGGGGTTGAGTTACACATCAAAAGCCAGGCTGTGTGTACTGAAAAGTTTATAGCATCCTAAGCTTAAGAGTTCATTACACCCTGCTGTCTGATGCAGATATGCAGGTTTGTCTGTTGAGACTCTATTTTGACATGAAAACAGGGCGACAGCATAATGCTTCTCTGTTCCCTTGCTCGGGAGTCACGTGAGCAGAGCCACAGATGTACTAATTGGGTCTCCACATTTTAAGTGGCAATTATGCATACAGTAAAAGCTTTGTTACCAGGCTGTTGATTATCCTGAACACTCAGTGAAGCAGCATCACCCGAGACCAAGCTCCTCCCCCTCAGTCACCATACCCCAGCGTCTTGGGTCATGTGCATCCCCCACTCAAACCTCTCCAGCTGGCCAGCTTGAAGTCTCCCATCTGTTGCTGAGCTTCTGACAGGCAGCTCTGCCAGCTGACCTCATCCTTGGGTGCCTGCTTCCCTCAAGCTGTTGGGAGCCAGTTCCTGGGAAGCTGGCCCACTCATCGACCTGATGTCTAGGGTGACCCCGTTGCTTGAGGGAGAAGAAAATGTCCTTTGGGTAGAGGGCAGAATAGAGCAATAAGCTCAACTATCTTTTGCCTCTGATCAATTGACAGTTCCCATTCCCTGCAAATGCTGGAGAGCAATGCGTTTACTGTGTTCCTGTTATGCCAACACAGCAGTGCCTTAAACACTTATGGACACAGATGCGGGTGCTTGAGGTCACATCTGTCACTCACACTTTATGTGTTTGCTGCGGGAAACCCCAGTGTCATGCTGGTGACCTGTGGCAATCGCAGTTTGCAGGGGACCCCCATAGTACAATTCCCCGTATTGCTTTCACAACAGCCTTATCTAGCAGTCTAGCTTAACACCACACAAAACAATTGCAATTTCAGGGCTGAAAGAATCAGGGAAGGAGATCTCTTCCATGGGTGGGATCTTCTTCAGGGAAGGGAAATGGCTTACTAGTAGGGGATCGGCTTTGCAAGCCAGTCCCTGGCACCTCCAGGTAAAAAGACCGGGCAGTAAGCAATGCAAAAGACCTCTGCCTGAGACCCTGGAGAGATGCTGCCAGTCAGAGTAGACAAGACTGACCCTGATAAACTCAGTACAAGGCAGCTTCCTCTGTTTGAAGCATTTGTTTGGTTGGCAGGAATCTGACACGGTCAACCATCAGCTGCTGACCCACCGTCTCACCGACGTGGGGATACAGAGGCATGCCCTTCAATGGTTCACCTCTTTTCTCCAAGGTCGGGGACAAAGGGTGGTGCTAGGGGAACAGCAGTCCCGAAGGCACCCGCTTGAATGTGGTGTGCCCCAGGGGGCTGTGCTTTCCCCAATGTTGTTTAACATCTATATGCACCCCCTTGCCCAGTATAAGATCTTGCTACAGTATTGCAATGGGGTTGGGGCCGTTGAAGCGGGCTTTGGGTACATCTATAGGTCACCATCTGAGTCGATCTGAGTTGATTGATTTGATCAAATTGGTAACATAATTGAGCACTTTATCATTGTTAACTATGGTTGATTTTATGCTGTTTGTAATGTTTTATGTGGCACATGTTGCCCTTATTTGGAAGCCGCCCTGAGCCCGTTCGCGGGGAGGGCGGGATATAAGTGTAACAATAAGGAAGGGATTGTGTGTTTTGTCCTGTCCCTCGTCTGCGTTGAATGTCATGTATTGCTGATTGTGACCAGCAGACGGCAGTGGTGCTGTTTTCAGCTTCATTGGCTCTTTTATTGTAATAATGATTGGGAAATATGCTTCTTTCTATGTATCTCCCTTCTTTCTCTTAAAGTATTGCCGTTTTCCCACCTGGGCACAAGAACAAAGAACTGCTCTGTGCAGGTTATTCTGCATGCCAGACTTTTTATCTCAACCAAACCAGAGTCTTCCCTTTTCCTTTCTTTTTTTTTTTTAAATGGATTCAATAGATTGTCACCCAGAGGTGAGGGAGCTGAACCTCTCCAGGGAACGCTCATGCCCACCAATTTTGCTGGGAGTTCCATGGTTGCCATGGCAGTGTCTCGGTGCCTCTTGAACTCCTCTCACACACTCTCTCAGGTCCTCCCTCCCACCCGCTCGGAGCTCCCCGGCATGGCAGGATGCCAGATGGTGCCCCATTAGGTCACATTTGCTTATTGTTTGGTAAACAGCAGTTTCATTCAAGTGCTGAGTTGACAGCTCATCCTCAAAGACAATTTCCGCATTGCAATGTTGCAAATGCCAGCTTGGCTTTCCGGTAGAATGTTATTTCAACTGCCTTAAAGGGATAACGTTCCCTTTGATTAAAAAAAGGAAGCAGGAGGGGGGAGCCCAGGGGAATCCAACTGCTCCTTGGTTGTTGTTGTTGTTGTTTTTAATGTCGCCAGCCTGCCTGCATGAAGCAGCACGGGCGGGTGGGCTTGGGATCTTCCAGGCACTGTCGGCCTCGCCTGGGGACCTTTTTGCATTTCCCAGCCTGGAATGCCAACCTTCCCAGTGAACCTGCCTCTGTCTGTTCCTCACTTGGCAGTGATTTCAAGGATATGTGTGTGTCAGGAACTTCCCACCCGGATTCTCCTGATCTATGAACTGGTGTCCTTTGCTATGACCCACATAAGACTGCCTCCTGAAGGACCAGATCCTAGAGAGATCTTATCAGGATCCTCCTTAAGCCACCATGAGCTTCACAGTGACTAGGAATGCAATAAACACAAATCCGGGCATGTGGAAGTAATTTGAATGAAGAGCATCCTTGACCCCTAGATGATTGCTGTCCAGGTAATGGGCCTTCGCAGTCGTCCTAGTACCTTTTAACTGGAGCTGCTCGGGATTGGCTCTGAGACCTTCTGAATGCAAAGCTGTCTGAAGTAGCCCCGCTCCAAAAGTGATTTAGCGATCGTGTTTCTGAAATACCAAAATCCTACATGCTCATGCGCACATTCCTTAGATAACAAATAACAGTTGGCAGCCGCCCGCTGCACTGCCAGTAACAACAGGTTATATAACTAGGTTAAGGACGAGTCAATTAAACAAGGCCTCATTCAGTTAGAACAGATGGATGAACTTTCTAAGATAGCGGAGTTGGAGTCCATGTTACAGATGGTCTCAACCCCAGGAGATAGTTTAGCGACATCTTCTACCATTTACACATTCCACTTCCATGCTGTCTGCAGATCCAGCCATCTGCAGCCAAGCACAAGGTGTTTGTCATGGTGAAAATTCCCGGGAGGACGAAGCTCGGAGGCGTTGATCTGGGGTTGATAGTACCAAAAGTGGTTTATACCACTGTGTATACCCTTGAGGGTATCCTGAGGTCTGTATGGATACACAACATGTTTTTTTAGAAAGGCCTACGTGTCGCTTGTAAAGTATTTCCAGACTCCCATAACACTGCTCTTTCTCGAAGAAGCAGTTTGCACTGAGCATATTGTACTCCCCCAATGCAAACCAACAGAGCCTTTGATGCTTTTGTACCTACCATGAAAAGTCTGAAAAGCAATCAGTATGCTGGCTTTTGGCTTACTGTGGTTGAGTCTGTTCATACACACAAACACATACCTTGATGATGTCCCATCAACTGATCTCTCGGTATTTGATGACTGGTAGCTGAACATGTCAACTGAGTCCAGTGAGCATCACATCTAGAAAGCTGTTTTGGCTGGATCACTGTTGAATGGTGCTACTATCCACTGGTCGACACGTATGTCTGGATCTGCCCTCACCTAGGGCTTAGCTACAGTGCAAGAAGTCACACTTGGAGCCTGTACTGTGTTTCCTCAGTCTGTGTATCCCCTCTCTTTGGCTTGCTGAAGACTAAATTCTACCTAGCAGACTAGGGCTATATTTCTGGCCATATTTATCTCTATTAGATGCTAGCAGGGGCGTTTTGCAGTCAAAACCACTACCCAGTAGCCTCTAGAGTGATTGTGGGGGGAGTCTTGCCCTTACCATAAGTACTTGGATATGGTGGATTTGGAGGCAACTTAGTCTGCAGGGAGCAAGGGCACAGTTGCTACTAATTCCCTCTGGTACAAGTAACTAACTAGTCAACTTCCGCTGGTGTGAATTGAGGTAGACCTTACCTGTAACGTCACCTCATGATATTGACTGGAAAGGGCAAATTCTCTCTGTCTTGCTGGCCATTGCTGCCTGCAACTTACCCTGCCCCCCAAGGGATTTCTCCATTGCATCCTCAGAATAGTCCAGATGACTAGACCAGAGTTTCCCACTGTGCAATTCTAAGCAGAGTTGCACCTTAAAGTCAGTGGCCTTAGAAGACCATAACTCTGCCAGCACAGCCATGCCAGTCAATTCAATGGCTGAGAGAGAAGTGTGGAGGCCCAGCCTCCCTAATCCACAGCCAACAGGCTACCCCCTACCTCCGTATCACCTTGGCTCATTTGCTGCTAAATAGCAATGGCAGATGAAGCACTCCTCGGCTGCTTTCCCTGGGGATCAGTGCAAAATTACAAGCTGTGTTGGGAGCTGCTAAAGAAATGTTGGGGCTGGGTTGCTCACATAGGGTTGGATCCAGACTAAATTTCCCACTAACAGGAGGGTAGGTGTAATTTCCACCCATTCCCTTTTCATGCTGAACCCCCCCTGATTTGTTCTTCATACCATTCCTGAAGGTCTGTTCCCCAAGAGGAGCCCAGGAGCAGCATTTAGGGGAGATCAATGGGAAAGAGGGAGGGAGGAAATTTCTGTTCCATTGACGGGAGTGCCTTCTATCAGTGCCTTCTGTCAGTGGAAAACTGAGACTGGAGCCAACTCATGAGGGTTGCTTCCCCTGGTAAAGTGTTTGCATACAATCTCTTATTTTCTCTGCATATCTATCTGCTGTGACCACCAATAGTAAAGTTACTATTGTGTTTTAATATTTTAACTGTATTTATTGTATTGCTATTATGAGCCTACTTGTGGAAAGGGCAGAGTATAAATATGATAGACAGACAGACAATCCAAAAGTATTTGGTGACATGGAGAAAATTGCTAAAGGAGGTATTTATGTGGGTGCCACACTGCAGTTTACGTACACCATAACAGGGACCAAAATCAGGATTAGTCCCTTGGATTCTTGCTTTTCACCATCGCCCTTTCTATGTCTCAATCTCCTAAAAGCACATTCTGGTTTCTGTACAAATGTCATTTTAATACAGCCCTGCTATTCTGCTTTCTTGTGTCTTGCAGGTGGGCCAAAAAGGGCCATATTATCAAAGAAGCATCAGGTGACTCTTATGAAGCCATTGTTGACTACACCTACTTTTTTGAACCCATCTCCTGTGAGGTGACAAATGCTTTGGGAAGTACCAACATCAGCAGGACAGTAGATGTCTACTGTGAGTATGGCTTGTCGTCCGAAACATCAGAGGCACCAACTGATAGGGTAAATGGCTCAGATTGGCTGCTTGCGGATTTGATTGCTGGCTGACTAATGGAAAACAGAGAGGAAATGTTGAAAACTTCTTAAAGTGAAGGGAAGTCAGTATTCCTACATGAGCGTGCCCAGTTTCAGCAAGCTACACTGATACAGAGTCCAGGAAGAGAGAGAAAAGGTGCAGTGGAAAAACCTGACAAATCCTTATGCATTTTGCATACTATTTTGTCAGGGGAACTGTAGAGCAGCAATCTCTCTGTATGTTTCCACATGCGTGAAACACATAGAGATCTGTATCTTTTAATGCCATCAAGTCACAGCTGACTTTTGGCGGCTCTGGGGAGTTTTCCAAGCAAGAGATGTTCAGAGGTGGTTTGCCATTGCCTGCCTCTCTGTTGTGACCCTGGCATTCCTTGGTGGTCTCCCTTCCAAATACTGAACAGGGCTGACCCTGCTTAGCTTCTGAGATCTGATGAGATCAGTCTAGCCTGGGCTGTCCAGGTCAGAGCTCTATAACTATAAAGGTAAAGGTAAAGGTTCCCTTGCTCAAAAGCCAGTCAAGTCCAACTCTAGGGTTGTGGTGCTCATCACCATTTCCAAGCCGAAGAGCCAGTGCTGTCCGAAGACGTTTCCGTGGTCATGTGGCCGGCATGACTAATCACCAAGGCGCACGGAACGCTGTTCCCTTCCCACCGAAGCGGTACCTATTTATCTACTTGCAATTTCTTGCTTTTGAACTGCTAGGTTGGCAGGAGCTGGAACTAGAGACAGGAGCTCACTCCGTCATGCGGCACACTCGGGTCTCGAACTGCTGAACTACGGACCTTCCACAGCCTGCAGTTCAGTGTCTTAACCACTTGTGCCACCGCAGCTCCATCTATAACTATATATAACTATAAATAAAATATATTTTCCTGCTGCCCCTTTTTCCCCCTCTCCCTGCACACAGTGTCATCCATGCTGGAAATGCCACTGAGGGGAAAACCTTAGTTGACTGCTGGAATGAATGAATGAATGAATGAATGAATGAATGAATGAATGAATGAATGAATGATGTGAATCAGCTTCCAGTTATGGAGTTATAGCTGTGATGGCTAGCCCCTAGGCTGCTGCTATCATCATCATCATAACATCATTTTATGGAATTGTGTATAGTATAGCCAGGAGATTCAGAGATTGCCTGGCAGCCTTAAGTTCCAGCTCATTAGCATCATGCACCACTAGTTGGTGAGCTAGACTTATTTTGGGAGCTGAGACTGCTCTGAAAGAGCTGTGACTGACCCAAGGTCACCCAGCTGGCTTCATGTGGAGGTGTGTGGAATTGAACCTGGCTCTCCAGATTAGACTTCATCGCTCTTAACCACTACACCACAGTGGCTCTCAGCCTCTAGGCAAGTGTCCACCATTCCATCCAAAGTGCACTAGTGCCATTGTAACATAACATCTGTGGTGCTGTCAACAGTCCCTTGATATGGTTCAGTCTACTGAGGAAGCAGTCCTAAGCATGTCAGCATTGAAAAAAGCCCCATTTTATTCAGTGGAGCTTGTTCTCGAGAAAGTCTTCTCCATATTCTAGCCAGAGTCTGCCTAGCAGCCACAATACATGACTCAGGGAGAAAGTCGCAGCATAGCCAATGTAGTGCAGTGGTTAGTGCATTGGGCTAGGATCTAGGAGACCCTGGTTCGAGTCCCCAGTCCCCCATGGAGGCTTGCTGGCTGAACTGGGGCCAGTTGCACTCTCTCAACCTAACCTGCCTCACAGGGAGGGTTGTTGGGAGGATACAGTGGAGAGGAGAATGTTGTAAGCCGCTTTGGATCTCCATTGGGGAGAAAAGTGAGGTATGAATAAAGTAAATAAAAACAGAAAAGCATGCAGGCATGTAGGCTTGCCTCTGTAGCATAATTACAAAATTACACATGGGATAGAGAAGGTGGAGAAAGAAGTACTTTTCTCCCTTTCTCCCAATATAAGAACTGGTGGGCACTCAATTATATTAGAACAGCTAAAAGGAAGTACTTTTTCACCCAAACAGTCCTTAACATGTGGAATTCATTGCCACATGATTGGACAAACATATGGAGCAGAGGTCCATCTGTGGCTATTAGCCATAAGGTATAGAGGGAACACTCTGTCTGGGGCAGTGATGCTCTGTATTCTTGATGCTTGGAGGGCAATAGTGGGAGGACCTCTGGACCTGCTAGAGGACCTCCTGATGGCACCTGGGTTTTGGTCACTGTGTGAAACAGAGTGTTGGACTGGATGGGCCATTTGGATGAACCATTGGCCTGATCTAACATGGCTTCTCTTATGTTCTTAATTAGTCCCACAGGTCCTCTTGCTTTTTAGCTGGACATGCCACAAACGTCCTCTGCACGTACCATTTATGTCACCCCCCTGCAAGCTGTCTACCCGGGAGTTCTACAGGCTGCCATCTTAAGGAGACTTCCTTGGGAGTAAGCCATGTTGAATAACATGGGACTTACTTCCAAGTAGACCTGCAGAGGGTTGCTCCTATAGCCATTAAGTGCAATTAAGAGCATTAAGAGTTCTACAGGCTGCCATCTTAAGGACACTTCCTTGGGAGTAAGCCACATTGAATAACATCGGACTTACTTCCAAGTAGACCTGCAGAGGGTTGCTCCTATAGCCATTACGTGCAAGAGTCTAATGCCCTTTCCCAGAATCACAGAGACCTGGTGTTCGAGAATTACAGGACCAATGCTGCAAGCCTCATGGTGGAAAGATTAGCACTTCCCTAAATTTCATGCCTATTGATGCCTATGAGAGAGTTAAACTCTCCATGGATCAGGCTCCCTGCTACCATTTCTCCCTCCAGCCAAAGGTCTAGGACACAGTAAGGGAAAGAACCACATCCAGCAGAGACAGAAACTCCCAGGGAGCAGCTCCTGCCGAGCACAGGCTGTGCTAAGATCCTTGCAATTCAGCGCAGTGTTGCGCGGGAGGGTGCCAGCTCCAGAGGCCGTGTTTATTGCTTTGAAAGTAAAGATTTCTCACTTCAACATGTTGACACCACCCTTGGTGCTCCGATGCTCCCTTATCCTACTTCCTTCTGTGAAACTGAAGAATAGTAGAATTGCTGAGACCCTTTTCTGTGATTATCTCTTCTTACAGTTGGGCCACGGATGATGTCAGAGCCACAGTCTCTCCTTGTCGACCTCGGATCAGACGCCGTATTTAACTGTGCCTGGATCGGAAATCCATCCCTGACCATCGTTTGGATGAAGCGGGGCTCGGGTGTGGTAAGGAAGCAGGATAGCTGTGCTGTGGACTGGGAGCAAATGTTAAGGAAGAGCTGCGTGCTCGCAAAGCCAGGGCTCTCGGCAACTCGGGATGGGTGGGATGTGCATGAGAACGGCTTTGTATGCATTGCCTAGATCACCTTGGCCTTATATCTGTTGTAGGCGCTGGGTCAGATCCCTGCAATGATATGAACTTCCCTGCCTCTCTGATCTTGCCGAAGCCCACTGCTTTCTCTGAAATGCTGCTCTGGGGGGGACATGGGACCCTAAGAGCAGCACGGGGGCATATCAGAGATCTGTGGCAGGAGGGAAGAACTGGAAAAAAAACCTTAGCATCTTCCACTAGTGGAAATTAATGTTAGGATCAGTGTTCCCTCTAAGCTGAGTTAGTGTGAGCTTGCTCATAGTTTTTTAGCCTCCAGATCACACACTTCTGTCTTCTCTCAGGAAGGATGGCTCCAGAGCAAATTGATTTATGCAGTAGCCAAATCACTCGCTCACAACTTTAATGCCAGTAGCTCACAAAGTAGAATTTTTGCTTACAGGATTCCACAGCTTAGAGGGTGCATTGGTTGGGATCCAGCCATGTTCAGTCCCTGATACCTCTTGTTAAAGGATCTCGAGGAGTTATTGTTGGTAACCACCTTTCTGGACCTGAGACCCTGGAGTCAGTCAGGGCTAGCTGGACCGATGGTAAAAGGCAGCTTCGTCTATTCAAGAGCAGCCAGAGATGGTTGGGGAAAGTACTCCGTGGTTTAAAAGAAGAGGAGGGAAATTTGAGGTCAAGGAGTCATCTGTGGGGGGGGGGGGGGGGGGGGGAGGATGGGTTTTCCGTGACATTCTCAGCACTTTCCACATTCTTGCGCTCAAAGGTGAGCTTTGCAAGGGAGTCCTAATAGAAGACAAATTGATTTCCATTATGAGCAGCGTTGAGGGCTAACGAAAGGCCAAAGCTTCACTTAACCTCCTTGTGGCAGGAGAAACTTTATAAACCGACGCCGAGCAGATTCTGTCTGCGAGCACTCCTCCCAGCTTTCGGAGAGCCACGGCTAATGCTGAAGGGCAAAGAATCTGAAGGTCTCTGTATCTGTTCTCAGAAACATACCTAAACGGTGGAACCATTGCAGCATAGTGCCAGAGAGACTTGCCTCATGATCCGGGAGGCCCTGCTTTGCATCTCACCTTGACCACCCGTGCAGTAGTCGAAGGCAAGCTGCTTCCCTTCTGAACGGCAGTCAAATCTCTACAATGTAAAAATAATAATGCTTGTCCACTTTGTAAGGCTGTTTTAAGGATTATTAAGGACAAGATGGGGTGAGCTCCTATCTCTAGTTCCAGCTCCTGCCAACCTAGCAGTTCGAAAGCAAGAAATTGCAAGTAGATAAATAGGGACCACTTCGGTGGGAAGGTAACAGCGTTCCGTGCGCCTTGGTGTTTAGTCATGCCAGCCACATGACCACGGAAACATCGTCGGACAGCGCTGGCTCTTCGGCTTTGAAACGGAGATGAGCACCGCAACCCTAGAGTCGGATTCGACTGGCTTTCGAGCAAGGGAACCTTTACCTTTACTTTACCTCTAAGGATTACAAGAAGATAACGTGTCTAAAGTGCTTTGAATGCTATAAATGTCAGGTTTTATTTTGATTAACTGTGGGCTTAAGAGGTTGTAGTGTTTCTGTCCAGTACAACCCTATGAAGCTAAGATGTTCTCAATTATTCCTTTAAGAAATACAGAAGCCCCATAAAATAAGAGAGAACTGTCAATGCTATGGCATTTCTAAAAGCGTTCAAAGGAGGTTAATATTGTAGTTGTGCAACAGGCATAACTTCCCTCTGGATTCATTTTCTTACACCTGGCCCATCTCTATTCCTTGCTGACTGCAGCATACTTTGAGGATGCATCTGTGTTGATTACAGCGGACTGAGCTTTTCCATCCATGAAATGCAAAACTTTTCAGTGGAGTTGGTTTACATGTGCAGCTGCCTGTAAACAGCAGCCACATCTTCACATGGAGCACAACTCCATAATGCAGTGTAACGTCAAGGACTGAATGTTTCAGTGGACTGAAGACTCCAAAACCCATGATCCATGCAATCACAAGCAAAAAATGCATATGTAACTGTAGCTGGGAGCCAGACTGAACCAAAAATATTGAGTCAGCAGTAAATAATATGAGCACTCGCAAAACCAATAGAAATTATTACTAAGTTGTCACTGGAGACTCATAAGGTTGAACTAAGATTTGCCATTCTTATGAGCACTAAATCCCTTCTTTGCAGTACTTGAGCCACATTCAAGTATATACTTTAGTCAGGCATATCCATTTCCCTTTCTCTGTCTGGGTATGTAAGAACACCCCACACACACATGCACACACAGTGGAATACAAAATTAACTAGAGCATTAGATTATGGGCAAGTTGATTTGGGAGATCTTGTCAAGAAAAAAATAATTATTTTACATCACATCGCACTTCCAATGCAGAGCAGAGATATTTGGGGAGCACTAAACAGGGGCCTCCATCCTGGACATGATTTCTTTTTCTGGGTTCTGTTTCTCCAGTCTCCTCTCTGACCTCTCCCCTCCTCTACCTCTAGTATTACTAGAGGCCATGCTTTAGCCCATCTATATTTTGATTGTAAATGTGTTGTCGAAGGCTTTGACGGCCGGAGTTCATTAGCTGTTGTAGATTTTCCAGGCTGCATGGCCATGGTTTTGGCACTGTAGTACCTGATGTTCATATGAACTCATGAAACTGCCTTATACTGAGTCAGACCAGTAGGGATGGAGGTCCATCTTGTCTTTTGTATCACCTACTAAAAGTAAAGGTAAAGGTTCCCTTGCTCGAAAGTCAGTCGAATCCGACTCTAGGGTTGCGGTGCTCATCTCCGTTTCAAAGCCGAAGAGCCAGCGCTGTCCGAAGACATTTCCATGGTCATGTGGCCGGCATGACTAAACACCAAGGCGCACGGAACGCTGTTACCTTCCCACCGAGGTGGTACCTATTTATCTACTTGCAATTTCTTGCTTTCGAACGGCTAGGTTGGCAGGAGCTGGAACTAGAGACGGGAGCTCACTCCGTCATGTGGCACCCGGGTCTCGAACTGCTGAGCTACTGATCTTCCACAGCCTGCAGTTCAGCGTCTTAACCACTTGAGCCACCGCAGCTCCGTATCACCTACTACTTGTTCCTTTTAACTGAAGATGCGAAGGACTGAACCTGGGACCTTCTACATGCCAAGCAGTGAGCCATAACTGTCCCTTTCAAGAAGGAGGAGGATGCCTTTGAGATTAACTAGCAAGGATGTGCTTCCCAACCATGTGTGGGCCATCCAAATGATGCCTGTGACATTAGTTCCACTAGGTACCTCATCTCCCAGCTCTCCACCCAGTTCAGCACCATGGACAGCTGCCAACCTTATCTAACAACAAGTCAGCCGGTCTCTACGGCTTCCTGTGCCTCAGCATCTTGGGTTCCGATTGAACCTTTTACATTTTAAGCTGTTATTCCTTTAGGATCACCTGACATCCTCTTACCTTCTTCAACTGGTAGCAGGGAGCTTGTCAAATGAAAAGTTAAACTTCCCCTCACTTTTTGCATTCTGCGAGTGCAGCAGAGAGCCACCCCTATCTGTGGCTCTCATCTGCTTTGTTTCTTTCATCAGCTGAATCATCCTTTTCTGTCTTTCCTTCTAGACCTTGGGCAGATCAAGGAAGAAGGAAGACTTTTTAGGAGTCAGGAGGAGTTACAAATGACTTGTCTCGGAAAGGCAACTGTACATTCTTTCATGCCTTTAGCTCCCTCTAGCTGACAAATGGCTGGGCTGTGCAACTCCAGGGCCCACATCACTCTAGACAAGATTACAGGCCACGAGGAAATGATAGAGATATTAGCATTGATTCATTTCTGCCATGGAAAACCTCTCCAAAAAGCCATGCTTCTTCAAGAGCACCAGCTAGCTCTTAGCTCCGATGATGAAATACTATATCCATGCTTCAAACCTCGCTGTTCTGTGAGGACAGCCTGCCTCTGTGTTCCTTTTCCTGAAGCAATATGGTTCCTCACAGATCAGGGCATTTTCCATCCAACCACTTACAAAAAACCTCAGGCTCAAAGCCTCCACAATCTTGTAGTCTGCTCATTTGCCAAGGGCAGTTCCTAAAAATGTAACCAAGAAGGCTTTTTCCTTCACAATGCGCTGCTTCGCTTATGCATTCTGTGACATCACTGTGCCACATCAGCAGCAGTCAAGAAGTGTGAGCAGGAGTAGAAAAACACGACTTGTGGTGATGTCACAACATGGACAAGTGTGACTCAGTGACACAGAGGAGAGAGCAGTACCCAACATTTCGGAAGCCCCATCTCAGCCATAATGTGTAGCTCTGATACTTAGGATCCATCCAGTTCATGACTGATTGGAGGTGGGCGGGTTGTAAATAGGATATAATAACCACAGTTGGATTCTTCTAGTACATGTTAGCAGACCGTAGACCTTCCAGGACTGATTAGCTAATGTATAGATGACTGTTTCCTACATATTCATGTGAGCTCATGGGTACATGTGATATGAGGCAGCAAGTGTCATAATATGTTTATTTCACTCATATTCTGGCTTTTCCTAGATCTGGATGGCCAAGGCTACCCTGATCTCACCAGATCTCAGAAGCTTGGCTAGTACTTAGATGGGAGTCCATCAAGGAAGTCCAGGGTTGCTCTGCAGAAGCAAGCAATGCCCAACCACTTCTGTCCACGTCTTGCTTTGAAAACCCTGTGGAGATTGGCATAAGTTGGCTGCAACTTGGTGGCACTTTCTGCCACCATCCTGCCTTTCTTCTATGGAATTCAAGGTTTTGAGATGTATTTGGGGTTCCCAGGAGGTTTTCCATCCAGGCAGTGATCAGACCTTGCTTAGCTTATGCAAGGTTGCTGGATCATAAGTCCTAGAATCATATCCCCAGGATATGACTAGCAGCAATTCCTATGACTGTGGACACATGAGAAAGTTCTACACATATCCATCTTGGCCTGGTTTATTTTTTTCCCTCTCGATGTTTAAAATGTCTGTGCTGCTTTTCTGCCCTGTGCAGTACTCAAAATGGCTTACAGGAAATAATAACCCCCCAAATGCAGCATCCATAAAATGGACCTGAAGCAACAGAATAAAATTGGGTTTTTTTTGTCTATATAGATTCCACAGTTTGGCACTGGTGGAGCAGGGGTCAAAAGGGGCCTTCCTTTCCTCTTGTGCTAGTGGGGAAGCTGGTAGGACCCAACCAGAATTTTTTCAGCATCTTGCTTAGTTTGCAAGGACAGGGACTCTCTCCCCAATCAGATAAAGTTTGGAATAATCCTACAATAATCATTAGCCATGCTGCCATCATTGCCTGTGTCTGCCTGTGTCACACATGGCAATGTTCATGTGAACACATAGCAGATGATGGTTGGGATTGTTCGTGTGGGGCCAGCTATGCCATGTGAGCCCAGTTCCATGGTGATTTTGGAGGTTCAGTGGTTCCTCCAAACAGAGTGGTTTCAACATGAGCTACCTTTGCAGTATGTCTAAGGACTGCAAGTGTTTTGCTAAGCATCCGTGCAAATTCCCAGAATGAGCAGAGGAATTGGCTGCAAGATCAGACGTGCAGCAGGGCCAATAACTAACGTGCTGGATTGTGTTTACATAGCAAATACATGCCAGAAGGGCAAAAGGAAGCAGGCCTGTAGGGACGCCGTCCAAATGTCTGCAAGAGATGGATGACAGATGCCTCCTCATTGCCCTGTGCAGAGAAAGGTGAAGGGACAAGCTCATGCACTATGCAAATTCCAACACTGGAAGTTAATGCCTGTCTACTTTTGCTGCAGATAGACCTTGACAGCTCTGGTGGTATAGATGGAAAATTAGCCATTGAGCTTCGACTGCTCCTGCAGGCAATTAGAAGGACTTGACTTTAAAAGGCCATATTTGTTTTAGACTCATCATATTTCCAAATACCACAGGAGCCTGGATTTTGCTGACTGGCTTGCATTGAAGTTCCCTTGCTTCAGCAGTTAGGAAGTTTTACTAAAGCTGTTGATTGCATTGGTGTGGGCGAGAGGGCTTTGCGTCGGGTACTGTGCATTTCGGCAGGGTCAAAGAGGCAGGGAGCCAAACCAACTTCAGCCGTGGCCAAAATGTCTCTACAGGACAAGGAGGATACCGAGTGCATATCATCTCCCCCTCCTTGAATCTATGCAGCTGAGTGCTGCTTTTCCAGTTACACTGTCTGATCATCACACCTATGTCTGAAGTCGCAGAGACAATGGTGAAAAACGGAATACGAAAGGATCTTTGGGTCATATTTGTTGTTGGGTCTACAGTACCAGGGTAAAGCTAGACATGATGAGTCTGGCAACCCTGGCTGCCAGTTTCCAAGCTCAGAGTGGGAAGGGTACAAGGTGGCAGGGGAGAAGCGGTAGACAGAGGGGCTTAACCCTTACCTCTTTTTGCCATCAAGTTGCAGCCAACTTATGGTGACCCCTTTGGTTTTTCAAGGTAAGAGATGTTCCGGGCTGGTTTGCCATCGCCTGCCTCTGTGTAGCAACCCTGGATGTCCTTGGCGGTCTCCCATGCAAGTACTAAGCAGGGCTGACCCTGCTGAGCATCTGAGATCTGACAAGATCAGGCTAGCCTGGACCATTCAGGCGGAGGCAACCCTTCCCTTTCCCCTATGCTGGGGATTATTAGGAAGGGTATTGTAAACAGATCAGCCAATATCATAATGCCGCTATATAAATCAATGGTGCGACCTCATCTGGAATACTGTGTGCAAATAGATTCTTTTGAACTATGGTGCTGGAGAAGACTCTTGAGAGTCCCTTGGACTGCAAGGAGATTGAATCAGTCAATTTCCCTATGAGGAAAGGTTAAGGCGCTTAGGGCTCTTTAGCTTGGAGAAACGACGACTGAGGGGTGACATGATTGAGGTTTATAAGACTATGCATGGGAAAGAGCAGGTAGAGAAAGAGGTACTTTTCTCCCTTTCTCACAATACAAGAACTCGTGGGCACTCCATGAAATTGCTGAGTGGTCAGGTTAGAACGGATAAAAGGAAGTACTTCTTCACCCAAAGAGTGATTAACACATGGAATTCACTGCCACAGGAGGTGGTGGCACCTACAAGCATGGATGGCTTCAAAAGGGAATTAGATAAGCATATGGAGCAGAGGTCCATCAGTGGCTATTAGCCACAAGGTATAGATAGGGGCTCTGGGGCAAGTGATGCTCTGTCTTCTTGGTGCTTGGGGGGGGGTCAACAGTGGGAGGGGTTCTAATGTCCTGGCCCCACTGGTGGACCTCCTGATGGCACTGGTATTTCTGGCCACTGTGTGACACAGAGTGTTGGACTGGATGGGCCTTTGGCCTGATCCAACATTGGCATCTCTTATGTTCTTATGTTCCCTTTGCAACACCACCTCCTGGGTATCCAGTTCCATGTTGGCTACAGGGGGGGGGCACTGTGGTTGGACTTGGGAGCTTTGAACCGGGGTCTTAACTAGTCACTCACCCATAAAGTGTTGTGAGTAGTCTTGTGCCATCCTCCATTCCCCTTCCTTGGAGGAAGAAAAAGATAAAAATGTGACTGAAAGATCAGTGACCATTTATTCATCGTGGTTTGTTTTCTTAACCCCACTTTCCTATTACAGCAACTGCTTTAAAAAACAACAAGAAAAGCGCAGACAAATACCATTTGTCACCAGTAAAACTCAAATGCTGGCCAAACAACAGGCAAACAAATAGCAATGATTTTGCCCCCCACTTTCCTATTACAGCAACTGCTTTTAAAAAAAACAAACAAGAAAAGCACAGACAAATACCATTTGTCACCAATAAAATTCAAATGCTGGCCAAACAACAGGCAAACAAATAGCAATGATTTTGCCTGGCATACGAGGATAATGGTGGATGTGTTGGTGGCACTATGGGAAATACACGAGACTGTGCCAAAGAAGTGCATGTTTTTAGCAAGTGGAGGACACCTCTAAAAAGGGACTGTTCTGAGGAACTAAGGTGGTATGCAGGTTCATAGAATCAATGGGTTGAACTTAATTGGAAACTCCAGTGAGTCCTGAACCCTGCCAGGCTGTATGGGAGAAGCAATTATGTAGACTCATACATTACTATAGTGGCAGTGGAGGGAGATGAGAGAAGAAGGGGAACAAAAAACCATTCCAGGTAAAGCCCAGTTAAACAAGGACAGGAACAGAGCCTTGCCAAAGACAAGACAAGCCAGACAGTTAAACTTAAAACTAGGATTTCTGGTTTTTATCACTGGAACAGGTCTGTTTTCACCGCTAATTTCTCTGGAACAGAATCCACTGGCTCCATGTGACTTGATGTTCATTGAGCCGTCTTGTTATTTCTACATCTGGGCACTGGTAGGTAAGCCCTGTAAATCTGGGAATATGTGAAATCTGACTCTTGGAGCAAACTGTTTTTCCTCTTTTCCAGGTCCTGAGCAATGAGAACACGTTAACCCTGAAAAATGTCCGGCAAGAGGATGCTGGGAAATATGTGTGCCGAGCAGTCGTGCCCCGTGTGGGTGCTGGAGAACGGGAAGTGTCCCTGACTGTCAACGGTATCTAACCTCAGATTTCTCTATTAAGATGCCACTTTACTATCCCTTTTTTAATGCAGAGTTTTCTTTGTTAGCAAATCTTCCAAGTACACATATTGTTTATTAGAACTACAGTTCCTGGGCTACCAGAACCAGGGGTCATGATACCAAAAACAGGTATGAGTGGTTTCGATGTAAGGTCTGGATATGCTGTTTGTTCCACGTGTTATGATGCAAAGTCAAGGGCAGGGCGCAGGATTCCCATTCCTCCATCTAGGCTCTGCCATACGTTATGAAGGCAGAGCAAAGCTCTTTCTGGGACTGTCGGAACAGCATATGAATTTTCATGCGGCTTACCCCCTGTACGCAGTCCTCAAGGCCCCCTCAAAATCCGTTTGTGTTGATGAACAGCAAAATGCGGGGAATGCAACGCAGGCATCAGCACAATTTAATTGTAAATGCAGATTATGCTGAAGAGAGAAGCCAAGGGCAACCCAGCAGGGCCATTGAAGATCTACCAGTCCCTAGCCTTCCCATGAAGCTCATTGTCTCCTGCATTTCTCCCTCCCTGTTGGCTGCCGCAGTTTAATTACAATTCAAATAGCTTGCAGAAAACAAAGGAAGACATTAGATGAGAACAAAGAACCTGGCTTCCCCCACCTCCAGCACAATTTTTAAAAACCCTCCAAATTCTGAAGTATAGGAATAAATGGTTGAAGTGCTGTGTTTAGAGCAAGAAAGAAGGTGGGGACATTCCCTTGCATCCACAAAATGATAGGTCAACTTTATACTTTTTCAGTAGCTACTTTCGGGGGTGTCCAACTGTGCACACCAGGAGGACACACTAACTGCCATCCTCCTGATACATACAGTCACCATTTAATCAAAAATGAGCACCAGGCATGGCTTCTGCTTCATAGGTTCTAAAGTAGAAAATACAAGTGATGATCACTAGGCGTATCAGAAGGATCACTGGTGGTGTGCACTCCCAGTAGATATGGCTGGATGTCCCCCAAAGTAACACCGACAAAGGTCCTCCGCTATGGCAGAAACTGACAAAAGAACAAAGGAAACAAATCCTTTTAGGAGAGTGATGCTGTTAGGCTCTTGGGTTTGGGGGGCTTCCAAGAATATGGCATCACTAAGTTGGCAGGCAAATAAGGACACGGGGAAACCCAGATCCATCACACTTTCCTCCAGCATGATCAATGTATTAATAATGTCTACTTTATAGCAAGCACCTGCTGTTAATAATTCTGTAAATCTTCATTGCCATTCATGTGCAAGGTGCTGTACAAAACTGAAATAATCCCCACCCATGGGATGCATCCCTTCAGCCTTCGGAGAGGAGGAGATGATGGAAGAAATCAGAAATTGATAATGGATATAGATAGGGGAGAGTCAGGTGTTAGGAGATGTATGTGTATGTATGTGTGTGTGTATGGCAAGCCTAAGCAGATTTAGTCAGAAGGAAGCCTCA
Source organism: Gekko japonicus (assembly GCF_001447785.1). Classification (NCBI taxonomy): domain Eukaryota; kingdom Metazoa; phylum Chordata; class Lepidosauria; order Squamata; family Gekkonidae; genus Gekko; species Gekko japonicus. Next base: position 585,061 of record NW_015169207.1, read on the forward strand.
CTGAGCTCGCTGGAGCTTACTCCCTAGTAAATATATTTCGGATTGCAGTCTTATTTAAAATATTTTTATCCTACCTCTTTGTTGGAAAAGGGGCCCTCGTTGGCCCCTTTTATTTTACCTCATTTATTTATACCCTGTTTTTCTCCCCAATCTAAACCTGAAGCAACTTAAATTGTTCTGTGTGTGTAAAGTGCTGTCAAGTCGCAGACGAGTTTGGGTTTTCAGGGCCAGAGATGAGCAGAGGTGGTTTGCCGTTGCCTTCCTCTGTACTTGACTTGGACTTGGTGGTCTCCCATCCAAGTACTCACCTGGCCCAACCCTGCTTAGCTTCTGAGATCTGTATGGGCTATATCTTTCTACTCCTCTCCATTTTATCTTACCTGATAACTCTGTCAGGTAGGTTAGACTGAAACGTGTGACTGGCACAAGATCACCCAGCAAGCTTCCCCGGCAGAGCAGCGACTTGAACTTGGGTCTCCTGGATCCTAGTCTGACACACTAACCACTATACCACACTGGATCTCAGTGCTTGGGAATTTGAAAAGCAGAGTGCTGCCATCTAAGACGTGTCTTGCTCTAAAAAGGGATGCTGGACCTCCATATAGAAAAGAGATGTCATGGAGAGCACTGGCAAGATGTTGTGAAGCAAGGGCTCCAGTACATTCCTTCTCTTATGCCACTTAATATGAACAAGATCCTCAACAAAAGAAAGACTATCGGAGTTGCTTGTGCTACCTACAGCCAAGGCCCAGATAATGAGAGTGTTGCAGAAAGAGGATCCTCAGGAACGCTGTAACACCTTCTCATTGGCTGGGTCAAGAACGTCCAGCCTGCTGGAGACTAAGACCACCTTTGGTTTTCATTAGGGTCGCAGTTTCGCTCAGACTTTCACAGGTAGCTTTTATTTTCTCAAGCACAATGGTGACGGTTGGATTCTGGCGCACTCAGCCTCCAGAAACTAACAAAGTTTGCTTTGCCGTGCAATCACAGTTCCTTTTGTTAACCCCATTGTCTGGCGTCTGGGATAAGAACTGGAAGAGAAGGATTCCAGATAGAGGGCCGGCCTGATGAGATTACCTGCCACAAATTGGTTTGTGCTGTATTTCTCGTTCCAGGCAATCAGTCATTTATCCTTATTATTACATTGGAGAGGGCCTGTCGTGTGATAAGATCGCCTCTGCACATCCTGTCTGAGGGCAAGTGCCTCTTATCGGGACTGGCTGCGGCCAGAATAGAAAAAGGTTTTACTTATAAGATGCAGAGATATATTTTATTTCCACCCAGGCAGGTGATTTTCTCTGTCCCCCAGCCAGGTTTTGTCATATAAGGAAAATGCTAGGTCCAAATGTATGAATCTCACAGCTTAGCACTCAGGGCCCTCTGTCCTTAGCAAAAAGGACAGCCCCACAATAAACCGAACATTCAGGAACTGACAAAAAGCAAGGTTTCTTTTTTATTGTGGCCATGGTTGAGAATCTCTTTAACAAGTTGTGTCGGACAGTAAATGGTTAATGCTGTAACCTGGTTTGAGAACCTTGTGTGACAGGGGATTCAAATGGAATTCTTCAGTTGAGAGTGTCAGTTTGGAGTTGGGAGTTGACAGTTAACAGTGAGAGAGTGAAGCAGACTGTGAGAGGATCAAGAAGGTTCCTGAGTTAGGGAAGTGGAACACATAGTCCATCCCTATCAAGTCTGGGGGAAATAGCTCCTTGAAGGCAGGAGTGATCCCTAGCCAGTAGATAAGGAAGGAAACTGAAACTTGTGTGAATGTTCCTGCCTTCACCAACTTTAGTGTCTGTGAGACCAAGAAGCTTATGCTTGTTTATGTAAGCAGAGACTGCCAAGAAATCTTGTTCCTCAAGTTTTAAAGACATGTTTGAATAACAGAAACAGTTACTTGTTTGTGACAAATTATCTGGAGTTTATCTTTATACAAAGTTGTCTCATTCCTGTTGCTTGTTCACTACATAAGTTCTAAACCTGATTCCTACCTGACCATTTCCCCTCAAAGTGAAATAAAACATTTTGTTAGTTTTGATTTACCATCAGCCTCTCATGCACCATTGTAAAACAAAGACAAAAGAACGATTTTAGTCTTCCCCCTCAGTTCCCTAGGCTGGGTCAGCATTTACTAATATACATTCAAACAACTGGGTGGGACAGCCAGAGAAAAACAAAGAAGGAAGAGCTAAGAACAATATAAAGAGAAATCCTATGAGGGACAGCAAAATCATCATTCCAGTGGAAAAAATGTATCTGTTGGAACTGCCTCTGAAGGTAACTGAGGTAATCTTTCTGTCCCCACATGGTACTTAGAAGACTTAGTTTTTTAGAACAAGCCACAATTTGTGACAAGATTTTGATTGTGTGAAAGAACAAACTTTCATTCAGTTACCTAAAACCCAGGATTCTAAACCAGAACATCTTCATTCAGTCTCCGAAACACGTGCAAGGAAAAAGAGGGAGACTGGGAGAGCCTCCATGACTTGTTCTCGTCCCAAACAGAGGTTGATTGGTGATGTCTGAATGCAGTTGGTATCTACATGGCATGATGACAGTAAAATCAGAAACAGATTCAGCCCCTTGGCCATCTTTGCCCCCAACATTGCTAGTTTGTATTCATTTTGAAATAGCCTCATGGATACTGCAGATTAGAATGTTTAGAAATGCAACCAAATTCGACTTGGAGGGAGGGCATTCTGAGGGAAGTCAAAAGAGTTTTGCTAAAACTAGCAAAATGTCTCAAGGAATACTGTGACTACACACTGGATGTGGAAAAAATGTATCTGTTGGAACTGCCCCTGAAGGTAACTGAGGTAATCTTTCTGTCCCCACATGGTACTTAGAAGACTTAGTTTTTTAGAACAAGCCACAATTTGTGACAAGATTTTGATTGTGTGAAAGAACAAACTTTCATTCAGTTACCTAAAACCCAGGATTCTAAACCAGAACATCTTCATTCAGTCTCCGGAACACGTGCAAGGAAAAAGAGGGAGACTGGGAGAGCCTCCATGACTTGTTCTCGTCCCAAACAGAGGTTGATTGGTGATGTCTGAATGCAGTTGGTATCTACATGGCATGATGACAGTAAAATCAGAAACAGATTCAGCCCCTTGGCCATCTTTGCCCCCAACATTGCTAGTTTGTATTCATTTTGAAATAGCCTCATGGATACTGCAGATTAGAATGTTTAGAAATGCAACCAAATTCGACTTGGAGGGAGGGCATTCTGAGGGAAGTCAAAAGAGTTTTGCTAAAACTAGCAAAATGTCTCAAGGAATACTGTGACTACACACTGGATTTTCTCTGTGGTAATTTGGGGTACTTCCCCAGGTGAAGTATCTGAAGAATGCTAAGTTAGCAATGAGCGAATATCCCCGTTTCTCAACCTGAAAGTGCTCACATTTGTTGAGTACTCAGAAATTCTTGACAGCCATTTGTGAGGGCTCAGTGGACTTTCAAACTGCACACATGCATGCACAAACACACACCCTTTCAAATGGAGTAACGGTTTATTCAGTCAGAGCTTAGCAATTAGAGCATAAGGATTTCAAAACCAGAAAGGCTAGGGCAGTTTGCCTTGACTAATAATTCATAGTTACCACTTGCAGGAGCTTCCAAGAATTCAGGCTCAACCTGAAAGTGCTCACATTTGTTGAGTACTCAGAAATTCTTGACAGCCATTTGTGAGGGCTCAGTGGACTTTCAAACTGCACACATGCATGCACAAACACACACCCTTTCAAATGGAGTAACGTACTACAGGAATGGCTTTTCAAAGCCTATTGTTCCTGTAAATAACTCTTCCTAATCTTCCCTGGAATTTCTGACTCTCACGTTGGATAGGAATTCTAATTTTCACAGTCTCCAAAATTGAAACACCAAAAAATTCTACTGCCACCAGCAGCTCCAGCAGGTTCTGAAGATGCTCAGTAGCAACTCCCACATGTGGGATGGTGGAGGTAACATCAGGGGAAAGCCTTGGCCTCTATGCCCTGTTGTTGGCCATCCAGAGAGACTGGTTGGCCACTGTGTGAGACAGGATGCTGGACTAGATGACTATTGGTCTGATCCAGCAGGGCTCTTCTTATATCCTTATTTTGACTATCCAAATTAGCCCTGGCCAGGAGCCAATACGGAGTGGAATGGGGTGTGTCCCAATCGTAGTTGTCATAGCGGATCCAGCAGGGCTCTTCTTATATCCTTATTTTGACTATGCAGGCACAAACACACTCAAAGCTGTTTTAAAATTACAAATCATTATGAGTGTATGGGATGCTCAACCTGAAATAGAAAAAAACCTAGCCTAATATCTGGGTGAGGGAGCACCCACATCACAGCAAGGTTCTGTTACCACATTTAAACCATGTCATCTATTTACCTATTGAGAAGCCAGTCTATTAATCTGGAAATAACATTGTAATAGTTCTCCACTAGGAGGTTTTATGTCCATTGGTGAATTTTACAAATGGTATAAAAATATTGGGCTTGGTTTCTTATAGGTAATAATCATGGCAGATCTATTCATTTTCTCTGTTCTGTTGGAGGACTGGAAAGAGAGCATCTAACAGGATATCTGAGCTAGACAGATGAAGTCTCAAACTAGACAGATGACCTCTGTTATATCAGTATGGACAAATTCTGGCACAGGGGTGGGATAATTACTACTTATTAAAAAGGTGCTTAGGTTTTGCCCTGACCTGGATATCCCAGGTTAGCCTGATCTCATCAGATCGTGGAAGCTAAGCAGAGTCAGCCCGCATTAGCACTTGGATGGGAGGCCGCCAAGGAGGTTCAGAGTCATTATGCAGAGGCAGGCAATGGCAAACTGCTTCTGTTCATCTCTTGCCTTGGGAACCCTGCAGGGTCTCCCTAAGTCAGCTGCAAATTGATGGCACTTGCCACTGCAAAGATTTGAAAATTATTTATTTATTCAATTCAACTTGTTGGGCCGCCCTTCCCTGCAAGCATGGCTCAGGGCGGCTTATATCACAAGCAACCTAATAATACTCCATTAAATAACATCAAAACCTACTAAGAACAATATATTTCGAACAGTACGATTTCATTATCTGAGATGGCGAAAAATTTCTGTTCCCACCAGCCCCCTGGGTGAAGGGGTGAGGAGGGCTGTGTAGGAGGGTAGGAGAGTGCCAGCCATTGTTGTCCTCAACCGAAGGCCTGGCGGAACATCTCTGCCTTGCAAACCCTACGGAAAGGTATTAAGTCCAGTGGGGCCCAGATATTTCCTGGCAGAGAGTTCCACCAGGCAGGGGCCAGGGCTAAAAAGGCCCTGGCTGTAGTTGAGGACAGTTGGACCTCTCTTGGGCCGGGGACCACAAGCAGATTCTTATTGCTAGAGCATAACACTCTTCCAGGGACATATTGAGTGAGGTGGTCCCGAAGGTATTTGGGTTCCTGACCGCTAAGGGCCTTGAAGGTCAACACCAAAACCTTGAACCAGATGTGGTGCTCCACTGGAGCACCAGCACATGTTGAATATGTGCCATCTGAGGGGTCCCCATAAGGACCCATCATACGCATTCTGGATCAGTTGGAGCTTCTGGGTCAGGCGCAAGGGTAGGCCTGCATACAGCAAATTACAGTAGTATGTCCTGGAGGTGACTGTTGTGTGGATTACTGTAGCTAGGTCAAGGTGAGACAGGTAAGGATCCAGCTGCTTGGCCTGGCACAGTTGGAAAAATGCCAACTTGGCAACCCTCGTGACCTGGTGTCTCCATAGACAGAGTGGAGCCCAAGATCACGCCCAGACTCTTGACAGTCAGAGCTGGTGACAAGGGCATACCATCAAGAGTCAGGAGTTGACCACCCAACCAGAGAACCTCCATCTTCAGTTTCACCCAACCACGGCCTCCAAACCTTGGCTAAATTCATGGGAGTGGTGTCTGGCTGGTTGCCCATCAACGGGAATAGCTGGATGTCATCAACATATTGATGACATCCTAGCCTGAAATTCCACACTAGCTGGGTGAGGGGGTGCATGTAAAGTGCCCGTGTTAAAGGATGAATGTGACCAAGAGACCACATTAGACAGAATTTGCTTGCCAACTAATACTCAAAATGATAGATGATGGTGGGTCATCACCAAAAAAAAGAAGACATTTGCAATCAGTCACCCTTCAGGTATGCGAACAAGTTAATATATGTGACCTGAAACACACTAGAGAGAACCAGCCCTCTGTCAAAATGATCGCAGACTGATGTTGACAGTATAAAAGCAACCGCGTGACCAAAACGTCCTCCCCAAGGTACTAGCGGTGGCTTCAGAAGAAAGGACGTGATTCGCTCAGGTGCCCGCCCCTGGGAAGTTTCCAGCCTCCCTTTGATTCCAGAAAGGCCCTGAAGTCAGAAAACTGCCTTTCCTTTTGTCAGAGCCTCTGGGGCTGCACAAATAAATTGGCACCGAGGCTCTAAAAATAACTGCGAGACCGATAGTGCCACCATTTATATCCATAGCAACACCGTCTAAAGACTTTAGCTGCCTGTAGATTGTCTAACGCTCGGCACCAAATGCCAAGCAGGGAGATTGGCAGCCTTCGCAGGCAAGCCGCTGCCTGTAGGGGAGTCAGACTGCCATTCCCCAAACGGCAGAAAAGTCTGTTACTTCACACTGTTATTTCCGGGCCTGTTCATTTTCTCAAGAATCGCTATTTAGGCATATCCTGTTATCATGGTGATAAGCTTCAGACACCAAACTCCTAGAACTATGTAATCATCTCCGAGTCACTTGTTTTTATACTGTTCACAATCTCTCTTAGCAAGGAGTTGGGGAATGGGGGTGAATGCCTGCCTTTGTCTTCACTAAGTCAGTTTTCCCCAACTAATCTAACAGCTACCAGGGTTTTGAGTGTGTGAGCTCCATCCATCATAGATAACAATGTTTGCATGATCCTATAATGAAAGAGAGATAAGGCAGTGTGATGTAGGGGTCGGGAGGCTGTGTTTGAATCCCCACTCAGGCAGGAAGCTTGCTGGGTGTTCTATGGAACTCTCTCTCTCTCAGCCTCAGCCAGTTTGGTCTAGTGGTTAGGAGCGTGGACTCTAATCTGGGAGAGCCAGGTTTGATTCCCCACTCCTCCACATGCAGCTGCTGGTGTGACCTTGGGTCAGTGACAGTTCTCTCAGAGCTGTTCTGGAAAGAGCAGTTCTCCAAAGAGCTCTCTCAGCCCCACCCACCTCACAGGGTGTCTGTTGTGGGAAGAGGAAGGGGAAGGGATTGTAAGCTGCTCTGAGACTCCTTCGGGTAGTGAAGGGCGGGGTATAAATCCAATCTCTTCTTTTTCTCTTCTTCTTCTTCATTTATTTATTTATATGTATTTATGTATTCAATTTGTACCCTGCCCTCCCCACCGAAGCAGGCTCACCTACCTCACAGGGTTTTTGTTAAGATGAAATAGAGGAAGTAAAGCCGGGCATGTCTCCTTAAACTCCTTGGAGGGATAAAGATGCACTAGACAGACAGGCAGATCCATCCAGAAGGGGCCAAGTCTCTCTGAATTCATTTCAATCTGATTCTTCCTCGGGATGTGAGAAAACAAAAGTCAGAGGTTGAAATGAGTTCAGGGGCTCATCCAAGGCTAACTGAAGGAGGATGCAAGATTTTGGTTATTACTGTTTTATATCAATAAGAACATAAGAACATAAGAGATGCCAATGTTGGATCAGGCCAAAGGCCCATCCAGTCCAACAGAAATACCAGTGCCATCAGGAGGTCCACCAGTGGGGCCAGGACATTAGAAGCCCTCCCACTGTTGCCTCCCCCCAAGCACCAAGAAGACAGAACATCCCTTGCCCCAGAGTCCCTATCTATACCTTGTGGCTAATAGCCACTGATGGACCTCTGCTCCATATGCTTATCTAATTCCCTCTTGAAGCCGTCCATGCTTGTAGCCACCACCACCTCCTGTGGCAGTGAATTCCAAGTGTTAATCACTCTTTGGGTGAAGAAGTACTTCCTTTTATCCATTCTAACCCGACCGCTCAGCAGTTTCATGGAGTGCCCATCAATGCAGAGGATTGGCTACTGGCTTATGGGGCGTATCAGAAATGACAAAACTTTAGCCTGTAGCATCTCCACATAATCCAAAGGTTCCATACTAGAGCACCTGCTTTGCATGGATAAGGTCCCAAATCCTGTCCTTAGCACCTTTGGTGAAAATATTACAGGTAACAAGATTTGGAAGGCCCTCCCTGAAACTCTGGGGACCCATCACCAGTCAGAGTAGGCAGTGCTGACCTAAATGGACCAATGATCTAGTTCTGTATAAAGAAGCTTCATATGTGACCCATCTCGCCCATAAGTGTAACTTCCTCCATTTTACACAACCATTAGAAGAATCAATAAGGAGAATCAACGAGCCCAGCAGCTAGCACTGTGCACTTCAGCCAGACTTTTCCCAGGGAGAGGCTACCAGTGGTAGAGGAGATGGAAAACCAAAGATGAGGTAGGGGAACAGGTAGAGGTAGGTGGGCTGCTGGATGAAAGGAGAGAAAGAAGCAGGAAAAGAGGATAGGTTATGGGGGCTTTCAAGGAAGAGAAAGAGGAAATATTGGGGGGAGGGGAAAATGAGATGCCCCCCAAGTGTCCTTGTGGATCACCCACTTGTCATATATTTAATTCTGAACTGAGCCATAGAGCGTGGATAAACAGATCCATAAAATGGAGTGAGGGAAAGCTGGGGGGAATTTATCTACAAACCTGAAGGAAGTCCCAAGTTCATACCCCCCCAAAAATGAAACCTTGCTTTAAATGTGCAAATTATAAAATCAGCGCCTGTAGCTTTAAGAGATGAACACCCACTGAGCTTTCAGTTGCCATTTTGGTGACTGGCAAACAACTATCGACAACTATCGACAACAAAACTGGCAAACAACTATCGACAACAATATTGCTGAGCCTTGTGGATCTCATACAGCCGTGCGCTGAAAGGGAGGCACATTCCACCCTACTGACTAGCCTTTCGTGTGTTTTTAAAAGCATGTGGGGGGGGCTCCTTTCCCCCTGAATCGGGCTAGAGGGTGGCCCGAATCTTTAGGATTAGACATTAAGCTTTCTGTGGTCAAAATCCAGGGGTGAAGATGCAGATGGAGAGCACGAGTCCCCAGAATGAGCAGAGACTTGGTTGGCAAGAGAAATCTCTCCCTGGTTTTGGACAGGAACTGGAACTTATGTTGAAATCTGGGTGCAGCAGCAGCAGCTTCTGTTGCTGGTACTTCAACCTGGGATCTGTGAAGCCACAGTCGAAAAGGGAAGCGGATGAGTCCAGTGTGTGCAGCACAAAACTTAGAGGGCAGGAATTGGAAGCCAGCACTTTCCTTTTTTAGAAATTGTGCCCACCCCACACACAAGAGCCAGTTCGGTGTAGTGGTTAAGTGTGCGGACTCTAATCTGGGAGAACCGGGTTTGAGTCCCCACTCCTCCACTTGCACCTGTCATTTCGGGGGGGATTGCGGGGGATCGCAGTTCCCCCGGGGTGAGGTACGGGGGCGAGGCACATGACGAAGCCCCGCCCCCTGCTTCCGGCCGCCCCCTGCTTCCGGCCCTCATTCAGCCAGGAGGAGGCAGGAGAAGAGGGAGGGTAAGTTGCTTCCTCCCTGCCTCTCCCCACCCCTGCCTGCCTGGGGCCAGGGAGGGCCTTCGCGGGGCTTCCTTGCACTCCCACCGGCCTTGCAGGTCC
>NW_015169207.1:594961-599310 GCF_001447785.1 Gekko japonicus
CGACCCCTGGGTCAGTCACAAGCTCTGGCACAGCTGTTCCTGAAAGAGCAGTTTGTGTCAGAGTTCTCTCAGCCCCACCCACCTCACAGGGTGTCTGTTGTGGGGAGGGGAAGGGAAAGGAGATTGTAAGCCACTCTGAGACTCCAAGTGAAGGGCGGGGTATAAATTCAATCTCTCCTCTTCTTCTTCTTTTTCTTCCCTCATTGCCCCCTCCCCTGCCTCTTCCTGCCTCCTTGCACGAAGGCCAGTGCCTTTATCACAAACTAAGCGTGACTCAAATGTTTGCTTTAGAAATCCCCCCTTGGGAATCTGCCCTCCTTCACATACGTCAAGCACAATGAACTAGGCCATGAGCCAGTTCTGTTTCCCACTCAGCTTAGCATGAGACGGTTGTGGGGAAAGTTCGGTTGCAAAGCGGGGAGGGAGCACACTACACAGCCGCTCCATTCCCGGTGCCAGTGCTCAAATTGCCTTTGCCGTCGTGAATGCAACACGCCTGGCCATGTGGGCTGGCTGTGCATTGTTTTCCTCCCTTGCTCACAGTAGCGCATAGAAATGCAAATCTATTTTAATGAAGGGGCTAATAAACAGCAATTACGTTCCCAGCTATTTTGCTGTTTCCCTGAAACAATTTCCTTCCCTGTCCTTCAGAGGCAGTTCTCTGCCTGTTTGCTCATGGGCTGGGAGAAGCTGCGGGACCCATGTGCAGTGTTGCTTAGAAGGTTTAATGCTCAAAAGGGCATTGGGGTCTAAATGCTCGAACACTGAGGTCAAGGTTGCTGAGCGGAAGTTAATTATGCTGACCCTCTTTGTGCGTGTGTGTGCGTGTGTTGAGAAGCAAGCCAGCCTCCACGTATGGCCTGTAGTTTTCCAGAATTATAGCTTATCTCTAGACTCCTGAGATCAGTTCCCCTGGAGAAAATGGCCACTTTGGACGGTGGCCTGTATGGCATTACAGCCCTGCAGAGCTCCCTCCCCTCTCCAGGCTCTGCCCCCAAATCTCCAGGAATTTCCCATCCTGGAGCTGGCAACCCTAGCAGCATCTGATAACAGGTTTCCTGCCCTGTACCCTTTCAGACCGCTGGTGGAGGCTAGCATGCTTTTGACTACTTCCATCCAGTGTTCCCTCTAAGATGAGTTAGTGTGAGCTAGCTCGCAGTTTTTGAGCCTTCGGCTCACACATTTCTGTCTTCGCTCAGGAAGGAGGGCTCCAGAGCAAACTAATTGATGCAGCAGCCAAATCGCTCGCTCACAGCTTTAATGCCAGTCGCTCACAAAGTAGAATTTTTGCTCACAAGACTCCACAGCTCAGAGGGAGCATTGCTTCCAACCCCATAACCAAAACCATTCTTGCACATAGAAAGGGAGAATAGTGCATCTTAACCTTCTGCCTGGTATGTTGTTGTTTTTCTGTGCACATGGAGCTTTCTCTTGGAGCAGTTTTAAAGCATGCAAACAGCAGTGGGCTGCTTGCAATTGGTGTATATGGTATCTCCAGGGGAGGGGGGGTCTCCTATTGTAGCAGGAGGCCCCCTGGCCTGGGCCCCCATTCCCCACTGCCACTTCTCAACAGCCCGGGGGTGGGGGGAGGGTTTAGCAATACAGGGCACCTTGCCAGAAGTGACATCAACACATTAGGACAACACAGTGGTGTTGTTTGTTCTGTATTTGAACCAGGAGTGATGTTGCCTGGCTGTGTGACACTGAAGAGCTTATCCTCATGCCCCCAGTTTCTCCCACCGGAGTGCCAGCTATGCCTGGAAACTCTGTAGCTCCATGATTTTGCTAGAAATATAAAACTGGGCAGCTTTTATAGCACTGAAGTCTAGCTAGTGACTGTTTTCTGACCTGCATTCAACTCCCCAGCATCAGTTCCTCTACATCTACATGATGTAGCTTCCTCAGACCCCCAAAGTACCTGATGTACTTGGTTGCTGGCTTTTTTCATCAGAGATTGTGCTAAAGGAGAGCAAGGATGCGGGATATAGGAGGGACCAAGTCTCAGTGACAAAGCACCTGCATTGCACGTAGAAGATCCTAGGCTCAATCCCAGCATCTCCGACTCAAAGATCTCATGTAGCAAAGGCCTCTCTCTGCCTGAGATCCTGGAGAGCCACTGCCCATTGCGGCATACGTGGTGACGTAGATGGGCCAGTATTCTGACTTGATCAAAACCAGCAACATGAGCCCAATAGCAGGTGCAAGCAGAGTTTTCAGTGAAGCAGTCAGGCATCAATTCCGTTCATCCTATCCCTGGAAACCAAATAGCAATCCTCAGTTGGTAGGCATCTAACCATTGTTCTGCCTTCATACTCAGAAGATTCAGGTATGTTAGGAATGTATGTGAGACCTGGAGGACATTAAACTACATAAAGCTGCCTTGCACCGAATCAGACCATTGGTCCATCAGGGTCAATATTTACTCAGACTGGCAGCAGCGTCTCCAGGTTCTCAAGCAGAGTTTTTTTCACATCCCCTACTGCCTGGTCCTTTTAAATGGTGATGCTGGGGATTGAACCTGGGACCTTCTGCATGCCAAGCAGAGGCTCTTCCACTGAGTCATGACCACGTGACTGAGATCCAGGTTGCAGAAACCACAGCAACACATGAACACATAAAGCTGCCTTTTACTGAATCAGACCCTCGGTCTGTCAAAGCCAGTATTGTCTGCTTAGACTAGTAGGTGCTCTCTTGGATCTCGAGTAGAAGTCTTTAACATCACCTACTGCCAGGTCCTTTACCTGGAGATACTGGGGGTTCAGCCTGGGACTTTCTGCATGCCAAGCAGATCCGCAAATTTCTTTTTTAGAAATTGTGCCCATCCCACACCCAAGAGCCAGTTTGGTGTAGTGGTTACCACTGAGCCATGGCCCCTCCCAAAAAGGTGTAGGCTCACCATGACTCAGTTGTCTGCTTGCTGCTTTCCTTCATGGCAGCAACCCATAAGGAACCATCCTGGTAAGCTAAAGGGTCAGTCCATCTCTGACTGAATTCTGCTTTCCTTTGGGATTGGATGGTTTAATAAACCACAGTTTTCAGAATTAGGAATGGGCACAAACTGAAGTTCATGGTTCACAAAGTGAAGTTTGTGGCAGGTCAACTGGCACAAACTTTCCATGAATGTTCAAGCAGTTCATGGCAGTTCATGAATGGATACATTTCCAGACAATCTGTGCTCAATCTAAATGTTTACCAAACTTCAAAGCAAGGGGGAACTTGGAGGGCATGTAGAGGAGCATCCAGGGGTGTCTCTAGCTTGCACAGGATCTGTTCTATACCCTTCTGAACCTCCTGAACCTGTACCTGTCAAAGTGACTGCCTGTCATTTCCCCAGAAAGCACTTTCCTGGAGGGCACCTACTTTGATAGGCTGTAACTTAGGCCACATAAAACTAATCCTAACCAAACCTGGAGGGCAGGTAGAGGAGAGTCAGCCAGAGATATCCTGCAAGTTTAGTGACTCTAGCACACTGGGGGGCTGATCTACTGTGTCACGAACTTCATGAACCAAATCACTTCATTTGGTGGCTAAAAGTTTGTGACAGTTCATGGTTGTGCATTGGGCACACCACGAATCACAAACCGAACTGCATTTTCCCGGTTTGTGCCCATCCCTATTCCCAATGGCATTCTAGCTTTGTTTAAGTTCTATGAAAGCCTTTGTGAACAGTGTGCATTTCCACAGCACTTGGCCAAAAAGTATGCACTAGGCCAGAGACATTCTGCCAAGGCAAGTGTAGAAGAATTTTGCTCGTTTCTCTGAAAACTGTCTGGCCTGTACAAAAATGCTGGGCTGCAGCCATCTCTGGTCACATCTCCAGCACTGAGGACAGAAGCAGCCCTGAGGCTTCTGTAAGGTTAATTAACCATAGACGCTTCAGCCTTCCTGCCTGGCCTTTATCAAAGGCAAGCAGTAGCTGTACAGACGTTCTATGGCACAAAGCTCAGGAAGAGGCTCACGGTTCTTTCAGAGGAACCTGACAATCTGCAAGTCTGACTCTCAGGCAGAATTGTATTGTGGGGAGGGGGTCACAAATAGGTGGAGGAGGCCTCTTGCATTGTGCAAGAGTGCCCTCTGCTGGCCACTCCCAGATCCTCTGGTGACAAGAGTCAATTCCATCCTTTAAGCAACCTTCAAGGAAAGAACGGAAGATTCTTTCAGGGCCCACGCCAAGATGTTTTCAATACCTGAGGTGGAAATCCCAAACGGCAAAAAAGTGGCTTCTTGGATGTGCTGCCTTTTAATGGCAGCCAAAGTGCCGAGACATGTAGTTCAGTTCAGTCTCTGCCCCTAGGTTCCCATCTGTTATTCCACAATAGTAGAAGAAGGTAAAGGTTCCCTTGCTCGAA
>NW_015169208.1:0-40286 GCF_001447785.1 Gekko japonicus
ATATCAGACTCTTAAAACTTTCTACATACAGAGCTGTCAGTTTCACACATCCAGAAAAATCTTTTTTCATATATTCATTTCTGGATGTGTGTTGCTTTACAATAGTAACATTGGCCACTGGGGAAGGCCCTAAGGGGCCAAAACCCGTATGGTCTACTGGACATAAGATATACCCATCAATTGTATATGTGAAACTGACAGCTCTGTATGTAAAACATGTTAAGAGTCTGATATTTGGATCATTTCTTTTAACATTTTATCTTTTACTAATGTGTACACCATAATAAATATTTGTATTTTATAATAACTTGTTCACTTTTGGGCACCACACTTTAAGAAGGATATAAACAAGCTGGAATGTGTCCAGAGGAAGGCAACAAAGATGGTGAGGGGTCTGGAGACCAAGTCCTATGAGGAAAGGTTGAAGTAGCTGGGAATGTTTAGCCTGGCGAGGCGATGACTAAGAGGTGATTGAAGGGATGTCATATAGAGGATGGTGCAGAATTGTTTTCTGTTGCCCCAGAAGTTCAGACCAGAACCAATGAAATTAAATCAAAATAATTTTTGACTAAACATTAGGAATAACTTTTTGACAGTTAGAGTGGTTCATTGGTGGAACAGGCTTATTGGGAAGTGGTGGGCTCTCCTTCTTTAGAGGTTTTCAAACAGAGGCTAGATGGCCATCTGACAGCAATGCTGATTCTGTGAAATTAGGCATATCATGACAGTAGGAAAATTTGCATCATTGTTTAGTTCTTGTGGCCCTTCCTTACACACCTAGGAAAATGCTGATCATCACATTGGGGTCAGGAAGCATTTTTTTCTCCAGGCCAGTTTGGCCAGAGATCCTGGAGAATTTTTGTCATCTTCTGGGCATGGAACAGGAGTCACTGGGGGTGTGGGGGGAGGTAGTTGTGGATTTTCTGCAACCTCCAGGGGATTGGACTAGATGACCCTGGAAGTCCCTTCCAACTCTATGATTCTATGGTTCTCCAGATAACTGGATTACATAACTTACGTAAGTTTGTTTCAGCCCTTTTTAGAATGTACAAATATGCTCTTTTTATATATTTTTTGTTTGTTTTCATATGCTGTTCTTGTGACCCTTTCTGTTTTGCACAATTGCATCTGGGTGTTCCTCATTGATTTGTTTGTTTTATGCCATTGTATCACATGCCTTGTATGTCTATCTTGTGTCCGTTAGAAACATGTCATGTATTCTCAATAGATGGAAAAATAATTTTTAAATAGTTTAAATTAAATGGGAAACTGTTAAGAGTAACAGAAGATAAAGAAAAAAATAAAGATAAATAGGTATAATTTGCAAAAGGGGTGTATGAATTCAGATCAGGGGTTTTCAATGCAGAATGGGAAGGGGAGTTACAAAATTCACTAGCATGCCTCTTCTGGCTTCCAGACTGGTTTCAGAAATGAAACTAATATGATGTTTCTCCTGGACTACCTATACTGGGAGAAAGACAGGGAGAGTGAAACTGTATAGTGGTTAAGTGCACGGACTCTAATCTGGGAGAACCGGGTTTGATTCCCCATGTCTTCACTTGCAGCTGCTGGATGACCTTTGGCAAGCCATAGTTCTGTCAGAGCTTTTCTCTCAAGGCCAGTTCTGGAAAGAGCTCTCTGAGCCCCACCTAACTCACAGGGTGTCTGTTGTGGGCAGGGGAAGGGAAAGGAGTTTGTAAGCTGCTCTGAGAGTCTGAGTGAAGGGCAGGGAATAAATCCAATCTCTTCTTCTCTTCTTCTTCTAATTATTCTCTTGTATCTCCCAGGAGCTTCCAACACCTTAAGTTTAATTAATGACTTCCCACCCTATTCCAGGTTTAGCCATGAGGCTACTGGCATTGTTGCCTAACCTGAGATACACAAATACAATGACAATCAACAAAGCAAGAGAAATGAGCAAGGTCTACAAACCAGTCCGAAGTCAGGGAGCCAAAGGTTCAATCCAGGGGTCAGAGGAAGAGAGGTTCTAGGATCCATGGCTTGGCCCCAGTGCAGGCTGCAAGGTCTTGGTCTGTAGATGTGAACACAAGCAAAGGTTAGTATGGACAGAGTACAAAGGCAGCAAATCAGGGTAGAACAGATCAACTTAGAGAGGGGTGTAGCAAGCAAAGTTGTTTCTACAGTAAGCCCTGCTCAGCACTTTTCTTCTATCAGCCTCATTAGCTGACTCATCCCCAAACCCCAGGTGTTGCTTCTTACTGCTGTGTTAATTGTCCTCCAGTTACAAGTCCTTTGTTTTCCTATCAGCTTGTCACTCCTGATCCTGAAAGACTTCTCCAGTAATTAGTACTGATTGCTTCTGGACAATTAGTCAGGTACTATGTTGGTTCATTAGAGCTGTCAGGCACTCCCTCCTTCTGCACTCTGCCGGTTAAGGACAAACCGACAGCTACTGGCGCTGTGACCTCTTGCCAGAATGAACAGCCTAGTTTTGGTTGGAAAGTGTTCATACTTCCAGATGCTTCTCTTGCTGGGTCTGCTTCTCAACCCAGCTGTTCAGGTGGGTATTCTACTGGTGCGGGGCCCAGTTCTTCTATCTGCTGAGAAGGAGGTGTCAGCAGGTGTCAACACATGATAAGTGTTCAGAAACTTCAGTTGGTACAGAATGTTGCAGCCAGGATGTTGACTGGAGTGGGCCATAGGGACCACAGCACCCCAGTCTTTGCCCAACAACACAGCACAATTCAAGGTGTTGATCTTGACCTTCAAAGCCCTAAATGACTTGGGAACCAACATATCCGAAGGACTGTCTATTCCCTTATGAACTTTCCTGAGCACTATGGTCATCTTCATAGTCCCTGTGTTGGGTGCCCCCAACTTGGGTGGTTGGCAGCCCAGGAGAGGGCCTTCTCCCTCATGGCATCAAAGCTCTAGAACTCTCTTCCCAGGGAGATTTGTCTGTTACTTTCAGTTGTCCTCTTCTACCAGTTGGTAAAGATCTTTGTTTTGCTTTGTTTGGCATTCTCTCTATGATCCCTGCTTCCTAGCCAATGTTTTAATTGCTGTTTTTGTGATTTGTATGTATTTTAACTCTGTTCTTAATTGTTTTAATGATGTGCATTGGAGGGATTGATTTTAATGGTTTAAAATCTGATTTTGTCAAATATGTTTTAAATTGGTAGTTGCCTTGATAGCCCCTGTAAGGGCAAAAAGGAGGAATATAAATTTTGTGAACAATAATAAACAGCCCAATAGATAACACAATTGACATACATGGGGAGTGCTTAATGGTTACAGTGGTTCTGACTCTCAGCATCTCAGATTTAGGAAGAGTAACAAGAAAGCCTTAACATTTCAATGGTTTTATATAAGAACAGCTGTGATGGACTGCACTTTTTAAAAGCATAGAAGTGCCATGCAAGCAGCAGAAGGACTGTGAAGGGTTAACTCTTCACAGAAAGACAAGCTGCTCCAAGCAATCTGATTGGTTAGCATCCGCTGAGCAGAGAAAGACTTGAGAGCTGCATGCTGAGGAGTCAGTCAGATTTCTGCCTTGATTGAGTTGAGTCTGATTTCAGCCTTAGCTGAGAGCAGTTTTACACAGAGGGAGAACTGGGGAGAAGTTGGCAAGGAAGTCTGGGAAGTTAGGTGAAGACTCCCATTCAGGCCAAGGAAAGGGGATAGATCTTCTAGAGAGGGAAGAAAATTTCCTATGCAGTTGGAACAGGGAGATAGCTCTGAAGAGATATCCCTGGTCTGGTGTAGTTAGAAATGGCCTTGGGAAATCTTAAAGAGACAGATAAATCTCAAGAAGAGTACTGGTGTGGTTAGAAAAGGGGGTTGGGTACAGGATAGAGCATACCATCCTTGTGGACACCAAAAGAATCAGTGAATACTCAAAGGCGGAGTTCAGACTGGCAGTTTGGCCCGATATAGGCATGTTTCACAAATGGATTAAAGGGGCTAGTTCACACAACCCCAGCCATACTCAACCCGTCATATGACGATTCCGTACCACGTTAAAAAAGTACCAGGTGAAAGCCGTAGCAAACCCTGGAGGGCGCATTGATCCCGCTTCCCGGAAGTGTGCACACTAAACGCTGCAAACAAGCCGCATTGCTGTGGTGCTGTGCCTATGCGCATAGGCACATGTCGCCGGAGTGAAAAAAGCCATAGCCACGCCTCCACCAGGGGCGGTCCAACAATGCAAGCGCTCCCTTGCGCCTCCTCCCTGGTATGCTCCCGCATCAGTAGGTGCAGTGCGACTGGGAATCCCCGGCACAATTTGGTCTGCCTCCCCTCCCTTGTGCTTCATACTGCCAGTCTGTCCTCAGCCAAAGAAAGTGTACTGGAGTATTTGGGAAACACTGGAGCAAACGCCTCTCACCTTGAAGTCCCTAAGTCTCTGGGGAAAGTTTATTAACCTCTCAATAGCCTGAAAAACATATGAACTAAAGTCTGTGCAGAATGTTTTACCTTAAAGTTATTTATTTGAGCTACCTCAGAAATGTTACCGCTAATTTCACCTGACCTTTCCCCTCTATGCTAAATGAAATATTTTGTTATTTCTGAATTTCAAGAAGAAGAAGAAGAGATTGGATTTATACCCCACCCTTCACTCGGAGTCTCAGAGCGGCTTACAAACTCCTTTCCCTTCCCTTCCCCACAACAAGACACCCTGTGAGTTAGGTGGGGCTGAGAGAGCTCTGACAGAAACTGCTCTTTTTCAAGAACACCTCTGCCAGAACTATGGCTTGCCCAAGGTCTTCCAGCAGCTGCAAGTGGAGGACTGGAGAATCAAACCAAGATTAGAGTTTGCACACTTAATCGCTACACCAAACTGGCTCTCAAATAACTACAATTTCAAATAACTACAATTGCCATTTGAGTTGTTCAAGTTAAAGGGGGCTCCTGATCCTTCCCTCAGGTTCCTGGGCTGAGCCAACAGACAAAATATCACACTGTTACAGGGTGGGACAGCCAGCGTTCTTCAGCAAAGAAGAAAACACATTACTGGGGTGGCTCAGTCAGTAAAAACAGAGGGAAAATCTTGCCTCTGAAAGAGGGAAGTGGACGGGGCCATCATAACAGCACACAAATGTTGCCTGTCTAAATAACATACGAATTTTCCTATTGTGTTCCTCAGGATACCTCTTCTCCTGTCTCCTGCCAGAAGCCCCCCACCCCTTTCAGTTTGTTGGTGGCAGTTAAACTTCCTCGGGTTTTTTTTTCTTCCTTCCCCTCTCACTCCAACATTCCATTCAGGCTTTCAGATCTGATTTGCCAGAGATGAGTAGGAAGAAAAGAGGATGTAATCTGTCACACATCCCTCCTTAAAATACATCATTGTCCAAGTGGACCCCGTTCAGATCTCTATGATGGGCATCTCTTGTTACAGGGCCATGAACAAGTGCCTGGAGGCAGTTGGAATGGATGAGGGCTGACAAACTGAAATTTAATCCTGGCAAAACAGAGGAGCTACTGGTGGGGGAAAGGTTTGACCCAGGAAATGGAATATCTTCTGTTCTGGATGGGTTTCCACTCCCTCTAAAAGAGTAGGTTCATTGGGGGTGCTGCTGGACCTGGGCCTCCTGATGGATAAACAAGTGGCAGTGGTAGCCAGGGTTGCCTTTCACCAGCTTTAGCTGGTGAGCCAGCTGAAGTCCTTCCAGGAGGAGGAGATTGTACCACTGAGGTGAATGCCTTGGTAATTTATAGACTAGATTACTGCAATTCATTGTGTGGGGGGCTGGCTTTGAAGACTGTCAGCAAGCTACAATTGTCACAGAATGTCGAGGCCAGAATTTTGGCAAAAGTGTGTTGTAGGGCCCATATCATTTCAGTCTTGTGCCATCTATATTGGTTAATTTTCTTTTAGGCTCAATTCCAAGTAGTGATATTAACTATTAAAGCCATATATGGCTTGGGTCAGTATAGGTTAAGGACTGTCTTCTCCCATATGAACCTACCTGCCCACTCCAAGAATCTTTGGAGGCTCTGTTTCAGATGCCACCATCCTCTTAGGCTAGATAGGTGGGAACATAATAAAGGGCCTTCTCAGCTATGACACCAATACTTTGGAATTCCCTCTCCAGGGAGATTCCTCTGTCTCCCTCTATCATTGTCTTCCACCAGCATAATAACTTAAGAGCCCTGATGGATCAGACCAGTGTTCCATCTAGTCCAGCACCCTGTCTCACAAGGTGGCCAACCAGTTCCTCTGGAGGGCTAAGAATAGGGCACAGAGGCCTTTCCCTGATATAGCCTCCTGGCTCTAGAATTCAGAGGCTTAGTGCTTCTGGACGTGGAGTAGGTGAAGACTTTTTTTTTTTGTTCAGCATTCCTCTGTAACTGTTATTGGCCCTCCTCCCTGGTTGTGTTATATGTGTATGTGTGATCATTTTTAAAATTATTTAATATGCAATAAATAAATATTTTAAATGCTGTTTTTAATGGCTTGAATTTTTAATTTTGCCATGTTTTAATCCTTTGATGTTCACCAAGGTGGATGTTCTCTGTGGCAGAGAAATATTGTTCTCTGCCATCACAACCATGGAGTAAGCTTTAAAATGAGCTCTTGCATGTACCTTGTAGGATTCATTCAGAATCTTTCTTCATTGTCACTCTAGCTGTTTTCCTTTTCATATCCATCATCCACAGCCCCTCAGTAAACCAAGGGGCTGCCAAAGCTCCTAGACCTGAGACAGGGTTCCTAAGAGTGATTGTGTCAATTGCAGGTGTCATTTCCTCATCCCAGAGGTCAGCCAGGGCATTGACAGGAGCACCAACCATATCCATAGGAAACTTACCTAATGCTCTCTAAAAACCAGAAAGTTCCATCAGTCTGTGGAGGTAGATCATCGTAATAGATCCCTCAGCTCTGCTGGGTCTTGGTATCCCTCTAAGTCTAAACCCCAGTGAGTAGTGATCTGTCTATTATTCCCCTTTTCTCATCTTGGCCTTTTTTGTGTGTGTGTTTTATCCTCCCTTCCTCACCACCACCCCCATCTTCTTCTTTCTGTGTTATCTCCTCTTGGTCATCTTGTGTGTGTGTGTGCCACCTTCCTCTTTTGTGTATGCGCTTGGCCCCACCTCCTGGCAGGCATTTTCTGGTGGGACCAATCACCCACTCTTGAAATTCCAAAGGTGCCCACAGACTCAAGGAGGTTAGTGACTGACCTTATAGAACAGGCATGCAGTTTGGAGTTGCCATTAAATCCAACTGGAATCCATTGCATGAGATGTCTTACCGGCTTCAGCTGGATAATCAGTAGTTCTCTTAAGATATCTTGGGCTGAGATAACATAACACAGCTATCAATTAACTGGTAATGTCTGAATTATGTAAAGGAAGTTCCTTTAAATATAGAGCTGCCTTTAAAACACATTCAGAAACTCCCCTTTGTTCAGAATATGGCTGCTGGTGGGTAAAACCAAACTGAACTTATGTTGCTATTGTGAATAGATACCGACTGGCTTTCAGTTTGTTTTGGTGAGGTTTGGCGTGCTTTTTTTCACCTATAAAATCAAAGTATCTTGTATGGTTAGAAGTTGCCAATTCATCGATAAATCATCTGAAACCATGCTCCAGATCTTTCTACTTTTGGAGTGAGGCTGATGACAATTTGAGGCAGACCACCCCCCACCCCCCCGTACTGGCACATTGATTATGAAGCACTTCATCCTGAAATATTTATTTCGTGTTTTCTCATTCATCGTGTAGGCACCGAGCGTAGACTATTTTATTTTCTCAGTGTTTTGACTAGTTTTAGATCCTCATCATCTGGCCACAAATGTTAATTTGTTAAACAAATCACTGTCGTAATTCATTATACTTACAGTTAAGTCTGTTGACAAATTCCTGTGTGGACATTATATAAGTAGAGTTTGGGGCAACTCTAATTAAAATTTATATGTTTATGACAATTGTATTGCACTATAATAACAGAACACAGAAAATGTCATCAGTTAATTAAAATCATACATCTGGGAACCATAATTAAAACTTCAGCCATAGTTATTTTCAAGGAAAACAAACAAAGAGGAATTTTAAAGAAATAATTAACAGGAAAAGTTTATGAAACATATACTTGGCTTGCTCTTAGAAGAATAATTGGACAAAGTACAACTATAGAAAAACTGATTTCTTAACATATTAATCATGTAGTTTTTTATATTTTGGGTTTTTTATTTTTCATATGTGCATGTGTATGTTTGTGTGCACGCATACTTGGAAGTCATGGTGCTCTCTGGTGACTGACCCCTACTGGGGGCCTGGAGGATATTCAGAGAGATGGCTGAATAAAGCCTGCCCCTACCTCCCATCTCTGGTATTCCAAGGAGGTCTCCCATCCAAGTACTTGTACCTGAGATCTGATGCAGGTTTGCCTGGGCTATCCAGGTCAGGGCTTGTAGTTTAAGGAATTATTACGGTGATTACAAAATCCAAATTCATAATATAAGTAGAATAGTTATATTAATGACAAAATAAGAAACCAAATGAAAATTCATTTTATTGGTAATTAAACATTTAGGAGGGCAGAAGGAAACATTTAAGAAGCCAGCAATGCCTTTAGTAAATGATAAAGACTTTTCAGTTCTGCATTTAGTAGTCAACGCAAACTTTTTCATGTTATACCAATTTTTTATATTTCTTTCTTCACCACTTGGAATAAAAATGTCTTTAGCAAACTTTATCCAGTTTCACCTTTATATGGTTACAAACAAAACAAAGAATTTATAATGTGAACTAACAAAAATCCTGATAATTTTTGCATTTTTTTTCTTGCTGGTTCTAGTCCCATACTGTTTCAGTTTATCCCATGGTTTCTGCACGCATTTTTCTGCCTTTTTCTGCAGGTTCTTTGAATTCCTAGCTTTCATTAACAAAAAAGTAAGTCTCTATCTCTTTTCCTTGCAGAGATATAAGTAAAAAGGCACATTTCTGTGAGGCAAGGGGCTAGTCTTACTTTTTTGTGTGAAAGCTGGGAATTCAAAGAACTTGCTCAAACTATCATCACAACACTACAGTTATAATTTATGGCCATTTTTAAAGGGGGTGCTCTGATGTCACCAATAACACTGATGACATCATCCCCTCCTGAAAATTCTTATTTTTAACGCCAGGTTGGGAAGAAAATAAGCCGGCTACACAACTGTAAAAATGCACAAGGAGGACAGACGTATGGAAGAACCCTTCCCAAACCAGTTCCAATGCTCATGGATCTAGTCCCAAGACAATCAGAAGTCACTCGAACATGCAAGCTCTGTTTGCACTGGCCATCAGATAGAAGAGAAAGAAGAGATTGGATTTATACCCCGCCCTTCACTCACAGTCTCAGACCGGCTTACAAACTCCTTTCCCTTCCCCTCCCTGTGAGGTAGGCAGGGCAAGAACACCTCTGACAGGACTATGGCTTGCCCAAGGTCATCCAGCAGCTGCAAGTGGAGTACTGGGGAATCAAACTAAGTTCTCCCAGATTAGAGTCCGCACACTTAACCACTGCACCAAACTAACTGATTAATCAACAGTCTGTTTGCAATGTGTTTGTATTTATTCACAGGAAGACTCTGTCAGGGATCAGCTGGGAGTCAACTTCTAATCTCCTGCCAAAGCTGTAAGATTTAAATGGGGAGAAAAGAAGGATCCTGAAAGTGAGCTGAGGAAAACAAGAGTGATCTCCTAACCTTTACAGTCCAGCCTGATAGCTTGGGGAGGAGGGAGGCAAGCCATCTTCTTCTGCCGCCAAACTGAGAGTCTGGAGGACTAAGAATAGGGCCAGACGCCCCTCCCACAGAAATAGCAGCTTGGACAGCAGGACAACAGAAACGCTTCAGCTTTCATTTTGGAGGGGGGGGCTGAAGAAGCTGATCCCCCAAAAGACTATCCTGAGGATCATAAAACTTGCAAATCCACATAGTGTACACAGAAAGATCTTTTCCCCAATTGCTTTCCAAAAAAATACGAAAAACAAATTAAAAGATGAGGGATTGATCCCCTCTCCAAAAATGCAGAATGCTGACTGAGATCTTAAAAAAGCTCATGAGATCATAGTTGGCACTGGAGGGTTGCCAAGCAACTGAGGTAGTAGAGCCTCAGCCTAGGCAACTCCTGTCTGATTGCATCTTGGAGCAATGCTGCAGCAGTGAACATATGGAGAGAAAGTGGTGAGGGGAACCAATTGTGGGGAGGGCGGGGTATAAATTGAATAAAATAAAGAGAAAGAGTTCAGAAAAGAGTAAAAAAAGGAAAGAAAGAGCTGGTAAAACAGTGAAAAATAGGGTGGGGAGAAAAGGATATTGGAATGAATGGAAAATAGCATGGGGGAAAGAAAGCTTTTCAGAGAGAAAAATAGGGGTGGTGAGAGAGGGAGATAGAGAGAGGGAGAAAGAAAACTCAAAAGAGAAGAGAATCACCATTGACATGGGATTTCCTTCTCCCGTGCATTTCATGTGTCCCCAGCATGTTTTCTAAAATGACACAGCACTACCTGAAAAGTTGCTCCTGAGGATCTGGAAATCCTTAAGAGCAGCATAAGATGCAGGGCAGGGCTGTAGTTCAAGTGGGAAATCCACAGAAATTGAGACACATACACACCCTTGATTCGAATCCAATTGTAACTTAGACACCAGCACGATCTTCAGGCTATAAGCTTTCCAGAGTCAAAGCTCCATTTGTCAGATACAAGAAGCAATGGGGATTTTCAAATCCTTATATCACAGTCAGAAAGTGGGAATGGTGCTTGAGCATAAATGTGCTCCACTCATTAAAGCACACCTTAGAATCCCATGATCTTGCAAGTATTAATCATGACTACATTCCATTGCTATTAAAGGAACTTAAGTTAGCCATGATCATCTGTCATTCCATTGCTTTTTTTCATATTCATGACTCTTGATTTTTCCCCCCTTTTGGCTGTCCACAATATCTGAGTTATTTAATATATTGTGTTAAGTGTGCAATATAAATGGATTTTTCTAAATCATCTGTTGCTGAGTCCAGAGAAAACTAAAAGGTTTCATAATCTTTTAAGTTTCCGAGTAGACAATTTATCTACCTGTCACAGTTTTACAAATTAATGTTCCTTCTCTAATCTAAAAGGGTATGTTAATTAATATGAGATAAGCAGTCATTCTGTGAGGGTAGAACCATTAAAAACCATTAGAGTTTGGCCAGAAGTTTCAGTTGTATAATTTATTCAGGCCTGGTTTGACTTCATACCATTTTAAGACCCATGCTGCATGTTTGAAAAGAGAGGCCACAGGAAAAGGAGATTATTTAGAGCTATTGGTGCTTAAATGAACATATCTCACACTATTTGATACTTTCTATAAGTACTGAATAAGTGGCATCTGAAAGACAATTCAGGGACAAAAGGAATAATTTTTCAACAAATAGATGAAGATTTTTAGCCCATTGCTGCCATATTGATCTTATGCCACTTACAGCAGGAAAACAGAACATGTGTATGTTAACAAAGGAAAAGAAATTATACTTCCTCAAAAAAAACATTTAAAATGGATGGAATCAAAGATATTACCATTTCAAAATTGAAGTAGATCGAGGATAAGCAAAGGGTAAAGCTGAAGTTAGCGAATGCTAGTCTAGAAACATTTTTGTTAATATGTTGAAGTGATCTGGGCCAGAAATTGTGAAAGAAATGACATGTTTTAGGTATTTTGTAACAGTGTTGTAAAACTACTTTCAATTCCTAGTCATAAGCACCAATATTTAGGGATACACAGAGTCACTCTCTTAGGGCTATTTCACTATGATGTCAGGCAAAACATTTTCTCAGGTAAGTACATGAATCAAAGAACTGAACACAATGAAGACTTCCCTGCTGTAGATACCCATAATACATATGAATGTCTTATGAACCATCAATCAAACAAGACCCATATTCTTAATCTCATAATAGACAAATTCATTTTTCTCATGTCATTTCTTACCATTATAAAAAACGTAAGAAGAGCCTTGCTGGATCAGAGCAGTGGTCCATCTAGTCCAGTTCCTCTGGACAGCCAACTACAGATCATAGCGGCTAAAGCTTTCCCATGATGTTGCCTCCTGGATCTGGGATTCAGTCTTAGTGCTTCTGAATGTGGAAGTTTCCTTCAGTCACCATGGCTAGTAGCCATTGATAGACTTATCCTCCATGGATCTATCTAATCCCCTTTTAAAGATGTTTATTCCTGTGACTATCGCTACATCCTCTGGCAGCACATTCCACATTTTTATCACTCTCAGTGTAAAATAGTATTTCCTTTTGCCCATCCTGTACCTACTGCCCATCAGTTTCATTGGATGCCCTTGAGTTCTAGTATTTTGGGAAAGGGAGAAAAATATCTCTTTGTCAACTCTCTCCACCCCATGCATAATTTTATAAACCTCTATCATGTCCTCCCCTTAGTCATCCCTTTTCTAAACTGAAAAGTGCCAGACTCTCCAGCCTTTCATCATAGTGAAGGTGCTCCAGCCCTCTAATCATCATGGGTCCTTTCTGCACTAGACCTTAAATCCTGGTTCAACCCTGTCCCTGAACTTACATTCTACACTATGCACAAGTTCACCCCTGTAATTATCTCGGGATATTTTTTTGTTTTCACATTACAATGAGGTCAGCCCGGTTTTGCCCCACACTTGTCCTGGGATAAATGGATGCAGTTATAGCCAAGGATAATTGCAAGGTATTGTGTTCCAAGTTGAACTCTGATAAGACCAGGGATGAGATCCAAGTGCAGAAAGGACCTTGGTCACCCTTTTTTGTACTTTTTCCAGCTCTGCAGTGTCCTTTTGGAGATACAATGACCAGAACTGTACACAGTGTTCCAGATGAGGCTGCACCATAGATCTATACAGGGACATTACAATATTGTTAATTTTATTATCAATCCCTTTCCTAATAATCGCTAACATAGAGTTTACCTTTGTCACCGCTGCAGCACACTGGGTTGACACTTCCATTAAGCTATCCACTACGACCCCAAGGTCTTTTCCCCTCTCAGACTCAGAAAGTTCAGACCAGGGATGGTCACGAAATGGGAAAGTGGAGGTTCATGGTTTGTGAGGTCTCATAAACCACAAACATCCACGAACCTTCCCATTTAACAAACTGGTTCATGGTTTGTGGCATGGTAGAATGGCTCCCCTGTGGGCTAGGGAAGCCAAACTCACTGAGAGTCTCCAGCTGAATCTCCTCCACTTGCCTGCCAAGTTTAATAAGGGACGCAACTGATGAGGAGGCAGATGTAGAAAGGGGAGGCTGGAGACTAGAATTCTTGGGGGGCAGAAGTCATGAAGAGGCAGATGTGGACTGGGGGAGATTGGAGGGAATGGTCCTTGGGGGAAAGAAGTAATGAGGAGGAAGACATGGACATGGACAGTGGGAGGCTGGAGGTGATTATTCTTGTTGGACAGAAGTCATGAGGAGGCAGATGTGGATGGGGGGGCTGGAAGCAACACTTCTTGGGGGGACAGAAGTCATGAGGAGGCAGACATGTCTGGTTTCTTGTGATAGAATATTTAACAAAAAAGGAGGTTATTCCTAAAAATCCATACTAAAGACTTTATTTCTGAAACTGAATGTACAAGTGAATGGTTTTGGGGGGGTTTGGGTCAGTGTTCCATCTAAGCTGACTTACTGTGAGCTAGCTTACAGGGGGGGGTTAGCCTCTGACTCACATGTTTGCCTTAGCTCAGGAAGGAGGGCTCCAGAACAAACTAATCGATGCAGTAGCCAAATCGCTTGATCACAACTTTAATGCCAGTAGCTCACAAAGTAGATTTTTTGCTCAAAAGACTCCACAGCTTATAGGGAGCATTGTTTTTGGTTTATCAACTCTAGGGCAGACAGAAGGAATGGGGAAGCAGATGTGGATGGGGAGGCTGGAAGCAACAGTTGTTGGGGGGGTAACTCTGTGGCAAATGACTTTCCCAAACTCTGCCCTACCCAGGTTTTGCCCACAAATCATCAGGAATTTCTTAACTTCCCACCCAAGGGTAGCCATTTCTGTTACCTGGTGCAATATAGGAATGAAACTGAATTTCATAAATTTACTGGTTCAAATGGAATATCCCAATTTTTGTGTTTGCTTCTAATTGCTAAGAAGCAGGGCTATTTTTGGGCAGGAACGCACAGAAACGGAGTTCCGGCTGGCTCCCAAGTTGGCCATGCCCAGCAAGAACTCATTAGCATCATAGGCCACACCCAACAGCAGAAACTCATTAGGATTGGCTACATTAGGGGTGTGTGGCCTAACATGCAAAGGAGTTCTGCTACAACAAAAGGCCCTGGGTTTTGACAACAAACAAGGTAAGCAGAATAACAAGCAAAAGGTAGGTGTGGCTGGATGACCACACTTCTGGTAACATGGGGATGCGGCCTAATGTGCTGATGAGCTGTGCTGTCAGGGGTGTGACCCAATATGCTAATGAGTTCCTGCTGTTGGGCGTGGCCTATTATGCTAATGAGTTCCTGCTGGGCTTTTTCTACAAAAAGAGCCCTGCTAAGAAGTGAAACCACAAGTATTTTCTCACTATCTTCTGTTACCTCACACCATTTTTTCCCTTAAAGTGTTGGCATTTTTAATGCTGTTTGTGCACTGCTTTCATATATCTGGTATATAAATGGCATAAAACTGAGTGTACATATAAGTAATGTGTACATACAAATGTTATGGTATAACAACAGCATAAAGGCAACCAAAGCATAACAATAGCAATGAAATAAAAGTTACCAAGAACATATAGGATCAAAAAGAAACAAATGTGGCCATAATAGCTCATCCCTACCTAATGCTGTGTTGTAATGAATATTTATGTTCAACATCTGTTTGCTTTCATCAATCATTAAAGCTCTTATCTGCCATTCTGTAGAGCTGGCTAAAATTATTGTGGTTCTGAGATTTTTATCTGTGACTCTAGATTAAAGAATGTGTTCAATTACTGATTTATGGACAAAGCACATATAGAGTTTTGCTATACTAACCATTTCATTTTTGTATTATAGGAAGACCTGCTTGCAGTTGCACATTGGGTTTTACAGGTCCCAACTGTAATAAAACAGTTTGTGAAAATTTTTGTCAAAATGGAGGAACCTGCACTGTCACTGCTGGAAATCAGCCCCGTTGTCATTGCCAGCCTGAATATACTGGTGACAGATGCCAATATTGTAAGTATAATAAATATTAAGGATCATATTTAAAGTTTTAGTAGTAAAAAGTGAATAGAATTAAACACCTGAAAGCCATTCACACACACACACACACACACCGCACACAGAATTAGGGCTTTTTTTGGTGACAGTACTCAACAGTACTGAGTATCAGCACCTTTTCTCAAGGTGGGAATGGGCAGAAATCAGAACAATCTTATATTTTTTATTTATTTATGTATTTCATTACATTTATGAATCACCCACCCTGCAAGCACGCTCTGGGTGATTTACAGCCATTGTATGAAACATTTAAAATAAAATCAGTAGTTATATACTGATTGTATTTTAAATATTTTTTTACAATGGCTGTAAAAAGTACTGACCCTATTTAATAACAAAAAAGCACTGTTTAGAAGTTGTGTTGGAATAAAAGTTACTAATAATATAATCAAATAATGCAAATAATAAAAGAACCATCTATTAGTGTTATAGCTCATGAAAAGCCCGATGAAATACAGCTTTACATAGCTGTCTGAAAGCAGGCAGCTGGGGAACAATGAACCAGTGCCATCACTACAATGAAGCCAACTGAAGCAGCCATATCAAATGGCAGAGTTGGGAGTCATTGTAAAGTTCTGCCCGACCACCGCTAGTCTTAGATCCCACCTTCTATTCTACAGCTACTATTGCTGCCTCCCATATTCCTCCCTCAGCTTCCACTTGGGAGCTAAAGCAACTTATCTTCTTGATACCTGGCTTCTCAAACCTTTTTTAATTTATTGAATTGTTTCTGTTTTTCATAATACAATAACAATCCAGAACAAGAAGATTTATTTAAAATTTATTGAAATAGATAGTTTATTGAGCAAAGTGTAAAATACACTCAAATGCAAATGGAATTCCAGGAGGAAATGCACATGGAATGCACATGGAATCTGCCATGCATAACAGGATTGAAAACAGCAAGGGAACTGAAACCCAGACCGATTTCCCACAAGCGCTTCTCCACGCTCGCTTTTCCCTTTTGCCCCAATGGTACGTGTCAATTTTACACAAGCTGCTGCACAGCCGCACTTTGCCCCACAGCTTTGCGTGATTTCCCCCACGTCTACTCAATCCTGCTTTTTGAGGAGTACATTCCAAAACCAGGTAGGCAGAGGAGAGCACCATTTGGTGAAGAATTATGTTCTCAATTTTAGGGCTTAGGAATTAACAGAACACAAAATATTTGCTTCTCCTACAATGCAATCGTAAACACAGTTACATTATTCTCAACATTTGTCCTCTCTTTTCTGAGGGAGAAAAATGCATGAGTGGGGGGTTCTGAAGGACAGGCCATTCAGTAAGGAGTCCCAGCTAGGGTCACCAGCTGTAGCAGGCAATCAGCAGGGAGATGCAAGGGTTGGGGGTAAGGACTGTTGTGATGGCATAGCACCCCAACATTTTGCATGAATCCTAGAGTGTTGCCTCAACATGATGATGTCACTTGAAGTTTTGTATCTAAACTATGTCATATGTTGGCAACCCTCCCCATCCCCCCCCCCGAGTCTTCAAAGCAGTAGTGGGAGACAGGGACTACCTGCCCCCCCATCACAACTCATACTTTAGTTCCACTGTCTGCCTTTACAATAAGACTACCCTTCATGTGGGATTTTTAAAGTTTTGAACTGAAGCACTGATAGTCAGCTCACTGAGTCACAAAATCAAACAAGGAGTCCATAGACTTTTTAAATGAAACATAATGTAAATTAACAATACGTTTATTCTGTTCCTCTGGTTTGTTCAGTCCTATGTCTGTGAGATGTCAAAGTGGTCACCGACTGCACCAATTAGAAATAAAAGTTCTGTTTTGAAAGCTGAGCTGAGGAGAAAGAAGATGCAGTTTCTGTTCTATATGAAACAGCAACATTTGCAAAGCTCAGAAAAGACTAATTGGTGTGTGGTTGAAAAAGTTTCGTAACAGTCTACTAGAGCACTTTCATAAATGTACATTCAGAAGATGAAAGATATATATGCAGAAGAAATTATTATTTCTATGTTACTGTTGTTGTAATGGACGGTCCCAAATAATTGCCAACCTCTGAAACAAAGCTTTTTCTGAGACTGAACTATTTAATTCAGTTAACAAATCTGTCAAACAATTCATGTGCATCTTAAATGGAATTTTCACTGAACCCTAACCCTAACCAACATAATATATTTTCAATTGGGAGACTACAAAATGAATTCAAGTCATTGAATGGAAAACCTTGAATAGTTGGGATGCTGTTCCTCTTGGTATTAAATAAACTCCATGGATCTAAAAATAACAACAACTGGGTATTTGAAAACCATATAGTACATAAATCATGCACAGACAGACACACAGATTAAGAAAAAAATATTTACTTGAAGCTTACCCAAAGCCAGCCAAATTGTTTCTAGTTGACTGCTTCTGCAAACATCATTAAAAAAAAGGATTCATTTAAATGTAAATTTAAGGGTATTTTCTACACTCTATGTTGATTAATCAGATTTGAACGTCTGCTGACACAGTCTAAAATAACAGCATATTACAGATAAACAAAATCCATTCATGAACAAATAGAAAACAAAGGGAAGCATCCCAAGACTTTCAGAAGTCTTTTAAAGCGGACAATAGTTGCCCAGTCATACTAATTCATATGAAAAATTATTATTCCAAATAGATTATTACTGTTTTATAATAAAGAATGCTTGCAATATTTACCTGAATACTTTGCCCTCAGTGTTCCACATATATTATCTCAGTAATCCTCTCAATAATCATGTGATGTATTCCAGCAGTATTATCCTATGTCACAAACTGGGATGTGAGAGAAAGTGAAGTGATAGATTTTAAAGATCAATATTGAAATTTGTAACAATACTGTTTGCCAACAGTCTGCATTCTGTTTCCGGATATTGGGGGAATCCCTTAAAAAGGATAAACTGATGTAGAGAAATATCCTAGTATGGTAAATGGGTTCATAGGTAGATTCTTCTAGTCATGAAAACAGGGGTGTTACGGTTTATGTTAAAATAAACTTAGGAACCAGCCAGGCTGAGTGGCCCTTGCAGCAGTAGAGCTACTGTGGCTTGGATCTACCAGCATTGCAGCAAGGAATGGTCAGTCTTCCTCTGAACTGAATATTTTATTGACGTGTTTGTTGTAAAAAATATTACATCATTTCAGTCTGGTGCCCTCCTCTAGTAATAGGTAGGCTTTGATGCCTCTTTTACCATAACAGAGGCTGAGTTCAGACTGGCAGTTTGGCCCGGCAGCCAAACGTTTCAGTAGCAGTTCAGT
Organism: Gekko japonicus; assembly: GCF_001447785.1. Lineage (NCBI taxonomy): Eukaryota > Metazoa > Chordata > Lepidosauria > Squamata > Gekkonidae > Gekko > Gekko japonicus. Next base: position 18,426 of record NW_015169208.1, read on the forward strand.
CGTGGATTAAAGGGGCGGGTTCACACAGGCACATCTGTCAGGTGTCCCCCAGCCATACTCAAGCTGTCTTGTGCCGCTTCCCTCCCGAGTTTAAAAGATACCAGGTGAAAGTGGTAGCAAACCGTGTGTAGAGTGGGTTGATTCCAGTTTCCGGAGTGTGACGCAAGCACTGCTAAGGCGGGAACAACCCATGGTAATTGATAATAGGCAATGGCTGTTTCCGTGGGCAGGCGCCGTCGGAGCCTGTGTGATCATGCCCTATTTGCTGCTGTGCCCATGCGCCCGTGTGCATGGGTGCATGCAGCCCAGCGCGGAAAGAGCCGCTAACAGCCCACCAGGGCGGCCCAACAGTGTGAACGCTCCATTGTGCTTCGTCCACGGTATCCTTCCACTTCATTTGCCACAGTGTGAATGGGAATACCGCAACCAAGCCGTTCCGGGTCTGTTCCGGTTTTTCTTTGCCACGACATCCTAGCACTTCAAATTGCCAGTCTGAACGCGGCCAGAGTTTAAGTCTAATGGCACCTTTAAGACCAACAAAGTTGTATTCATGTTATAAACTTTAGTGTGCAAGCACACTTCCTCAGATACAGTGTGCATGCACAAGGAAGCTTATACCATGAATAAAACTTTGTTGGATTTAAAAGGTGCCATTGGACTCAAACTTTGTTCTGCTACTTTAAACTAACATGGCTACCCCACCTGAACCTATCTTCTGCCATAATAAGACTCAATCTCTCCATTACATAGAAAGGGACTTAATCTACTGGATCATGCAAAAAGAACATTATGTGTTCAGCTTTCATTCAACACTGCGTTTGAAACCTGTTTTGTTAGGCTTATTCTACAACTATTCAGTTCAGTTCAGTTTGATTTATTGCATATGGCCAATAGCCGTTACAAATACAATACAATAAAAGTTATAAAATGCAGAATAGGATCAGCATTAAAACACAAGAAGTAATATGTGTGTGTGCGTCTGACATAAAACTGCTTAAAGTAATATAAGATAAAAAATTAGAACATACAAAATTAAATGTTTGGAGTAGGTTACTAAAAAAGACCTTAAATACTTTGATGTTGCCCTGGCTTTTTAGCTGGAGAGGATTTAGTCCACTTGATACGGATTTTATTTACAGCTGAATGATACCTGGACCCCTCTATATGATGAATAACAGAATCATCTTGGGTTATGAGAAAAATTGCTGTTTGAATCAATGTATTTGTTTAATCAGTGTGCTTTTATTGAAAATAAATCAATTTTTATTACAAGTAATATAGATTATTCATTTCTTGCAGATGTTTGTCACCATTATTGTGTGAATTCTGAGTCCTGCATCATTGCTGATGATGGTAATGTAGAATGTGTCTGTCCTTTACGATACGAAGGTCCAAAGTGTGAAGTAGACAAATGTGCCAAGTGTCATGGAGGACAGTGCATTATAGACAAGGAGAGTGATGATATAACGTGCAAGTAAGTCAAAGTTATGGTAATTAAATAATCAAAACATATTTAAACATTTGCAACATAAAATAAAGCTTAGTGTACAATAAATGTATATTTATATATATTTGTTTGTAAATGAAACCATTGGTTTCTGGGGTTATTCAAACCCGGTTATTCAAACCTTCTCAGATAGTCAACTTAGGCCAGTATGCAGAATGGGGAAAGTATCTAGGAAAATGGACATAAAGGTTTCATGTATCCCTTACCTGAGATCAGAATTCAATTTTTCATTCATTTTGTGAATTCTAGGACTTCAGGAAGTTTTGGAGGCTTCCTAGTCATAGCACACCTGAGCACACATATACAGTAGCCTTCTGTGTGCACATAGAAGACTAAGAACCAAACTGGATGCATCCCTTGGTCCACCAAGGGGATGCTTCTGCCATTTTAGGGATGAAATTTCCTGTTCACGCAAGCTGCAAAGGGGCCAATTTTGATTGGGACCACGGCTTGCAGGATAGGGGGAGCTCCTGTCACCCCCTCCATGCATGCCATTCTCAAGATCCCATATCCCTGGTGTTGGGGGTCTTGAAAACAGTGGGTAGTTGGGAGTAACAGGGATACCTCCCCCACCATGTCCCTAGGGTTGCCAAGTGTACTCACCCCTCAGAGCGGGGGAGCCTCGCTGGGCTCCGAGAGCTCGCGGTGGACGCAGGAGCTTCGCGCGCATGCGCCGGCAGCACGTCACACAAAGTGACGTGCTACGTGCTCACGTTGGGGGCGTGGCCCAGATTGTCGGGGGGAAACCATATGGTTTTCCCCCTGATGATCTGGGCCACGCCCTCAATGTGAGTGATGTGGCTGCGTCACCTCTGGTAAAATTTAAGATGACAGAAGACTTCATGTTGCTATGGCTGCTACTTTTTTGGAATTTTCAAATTCGAAAAAACTTTTGCACTTGTCTGTGTTGGTACCTGTACACTTTTAAAATGGATGCTATGCTTACAATATGCTGACAAATCCGAAAAACAGTCATTGGGCCATGGAGACTAAGAAGTATATGAAAATGACTCATATTTCTACCTCCTTCCCAAAAAATGTTATACCCAAATCAGTGATACATGAATCTCACTTGTGCTTAAGTCCTTATGCTCCAAGAGTTCATTTCAGGATACAAATCTCACCATGAGTAAGCCCATTATTTTCATATCACATTGATTTTAAAAAACTGACAGATGCTAGGGTCATGTACATATTTTTTTGTGGAGTGGTAAGGTCTAATCACTAAAATTAATCGTCCTGATATCTGGATGTTCCTGACCTGGATAGCCCAGGCTAACCCAATCTTGTCAGATCTTGGAAGCTAAGCAGGGTCGGCCCTTGCTAGTATTTGGATGGGAAACCTCCAAGGAATACCGGGGTCTTGATACAGAGGAAGGCAATGGCAAACCACCTCTGAATGTCTTTGCCTTGAAAACCCTACAGGATCACCTTTAGTCAGTTATGACCTGACAGCAGTTTCCACCACCAGTATTTGGATAAAGAAGAAATTTTCTACAGCTTTCTGATCTAACCAGACATAGCCTTTTTCTCCCCTGAACATGTAACGTAATAACTGATAATATAACCATATCTGAGAGAGATCTCGTCTTCTTTCTAGGGTTTTTAACCAATCATGACTGTTTAAGCACTAGCATTCAACTTTAATGCATTTTAAATTACATTTTTTTCACTACAGCTGCACAAATGGGAAGGTTGCATCCAGTTGTCAGTTATGTGATGGTTATTGCTACAATGGAGGTATATGTCAGTTGGACCCAGAGACCAATCTACCTGTTTGCCTGTGAGTATACTACTGCATCTATCATTGGAACATCTTAATATCTAATACATGCCTAGTATTATATTGTCTAAATATTTTTTTTCTGCCCACAATATTCTGTGGCAACGAAATCTTTGGTGTTCTAGGGTTTTTCACTTCTCCAGTTTGCATTATTTAACTGAAAGTGATAGAAAAGTGACTGCCATTTCAATTATGTTAATATCTGATATTTGTGACAGCCATTTGTACCCACTTAAATTGATGTGTAGATATTGACATATGCATTTCAATAAAATGGTAGATGATAAAATAACACGCACATTGATTGTTCTCTGATAATTTAAATATATTTCCTAGTATGGCTATTTTAATTCCTATAAATATGTTTTAAAAGGGGCTGCGGTGGCTCAAGTGGTTAATGCTGAACTGCAGACCGGAAGGTCGGTAGTTCAGCAGTTTGAGACCCGAGTGCCGCGTGACGGAGTGAGCTCCCGTTTCTGGCCCCAGCTCCTGCCAGCCTAGCAGTTCAAAAGCAATAAATTGCAAGTAGATAAATAGGTACCGCTTTGGTGGGAAGGTAACAGTGTTCCATGCGCCTCAGCGTCTAGTCATGCTGGCCACGTGACCACGGAAATGTCTTTGGACAGCACTGGCTCTTCGGCTTGGAAACGGAGATGAGCACCGCATCCCTAGAGTCGGATTTGACTGGCTTTCAAGCAAGGGAAACCATTACCTTTACTAAATATGTTTTACCTTTTAACAGTGAACATTCATATACCAAATTTTGAAGTGGATCCTTAAACCAGGGTTAAGTGTCATAGTCATATTAATTTGTATATGCCCTTTTGTACACATAATGGCAGCTACAGCATACATTTTCATAATACTACAAGCAGTGGAACTGCTTTTAAAAAAAAGATGTTTGAAGACTGCAGTTGTGGAGTGGAATCTCATCTTAGAATCCCCCTGTCATGCCTCCCACACAAACTGGCTCATTTTAGCCACGTGGGGAATAGACATGTGAATTCTAGGCTTGTGAATGGAGCCACGTGGGGAATAGACATGTGAATTCTCCTGAATGTATCATTATGTAAGCACACATCAACCACATCAAAAATTAAGGTGCATGGTTTCAATGTATGTTGCACCATTCTGCTTATCTTTTAAGTGGTGATCGAAAGAAATTACTTTGTGTTTAAGGAGGTTAACAAGTTATTGTCAATATATTTTATTTTCCTTGTTACTGAAAACTAGTGGCTGAAGCCAGAGTGTCTCTTTATGGCATATTGCTATAGGATTGTAAAATGTGAGTAGATCAGGACTCTGTTCATTGACCATGATCCATCTTAATAAGGCAAGAGTAACTGCATGAGGAAGGATGAGCATGAGGCTTAATATATCCCTGAAACCCCCTCCCTGTATGCACATGCAGCAGTTGGACCACCATTAGAAACTGGAAAATCATGCACTCCTCTTTATCTACATCTAGCCTTTCATCTTTGGTAGATATAAGTTAATCATGCTCAGGGCCCAGATGAGGGGGAGGGGTGAAGGGATAGGGGTGTGTGCACAGATCTTCCATGATCAATAATGACTCAGGCAATATATGATGTGCTTAAAAGACAGTGAAGAGGGCAAGTGGACCCTATTGAGGCCTGTGCTATTCTTTCTGTGCAGAGGCACTGTGGCTGTGCCCAAAGCTTTCAGTAAAGATTTTATGAACTATATTAGATTAGATTTCCCTGGGAGAGTACTGAGCATTTTTCCTTACTGTACGTCTCACCATAATTGTGTATATGCATTTAAAGCATGTTCAGCCAAAGGCAGAATATTTATTTATTTAGCTGTATTTTACTGAAATTCTGCAGATGCTCTGTGGGGTTTAAAAGTCAGCGCTGTGACCAGAAAGTGAACCCTTGTGATTACTACTGTCAGAATGAGGGAATTTGCACTTTAACTGCGTTTAATGAACCAAGATGCAAGTAGGTTTAACCTTCCACTTAATGCTGTGCATTTTGTGACATCATTTCAGGCCACAGTTCATTGGTTCACATCATGCATATCCATATACATTTCACAATTTGTACTTAATCTCAGGGTTCATTTGTGTAATAAAATGCAGTTTTTTTGTAGTTTTGCTAATGAGTGTATTAAAATATAGTGTGTGGGGTAAAGTATTGCCATATAATTAGAAGTGAAATTTTATACTACTGCTTATCAACACAGTGAAAATAATGTGACATATCAGGAGGTCTGCTAAATGACCCTACTTTTAAATAGCTTGAAGTTTAGAAAAATGGCAAACTGCACAAACATTAATCATTTGATTTTTTTAAAAATCTGATGCTACGGTACTAAGAATGTACAAGATAACTGAACAAGCAGTTTGTCAGCTGTTGAGGCAATAAACGTCTTTATAAATGTAATATGAAAATAATTGTTAAAAGGCAATTACCACAGAATCAACAAATTAGAAGAGCTCTCTTAACTCTTCCTATCTTTTACTTACTTGGTGCACAATTTAACTTCATTTTAGCTTTCATCTGATCTTTCAAGTAGAATTTGATATGTTTCCCAGAGAAAAATATTATTGCCCACCAGGAAATGAAATTACACTTGTCTTATATAGCATACTCTTGAAAATATATGACACAGAATCAAGGATTCTAATTAGAAGGGCCATCTTAACTTTTCATTCCTGTATTGACACAAGACATAACCCAACACAGAATTAAACATACTTAATCATATTGAAATAAAGGAGTTTAGGCTTGCTTAATACAGTGTTTCATTATGGTTATACACGTTTAAAGAATGCAAAATCATGGCTGCTATATGAATATCTTCTCTTATGTGATAGTTCTACATTGAGAGCATAGAATTGGAAAGATGCTAACCACATGGATTGTTCCAAGAACATGGATAACATCAATGCCACATGTTCTTGCTAGATATTGGCATGGGAGTATTGTATGCACAATCCATACAGTGAGCAGTTTTCAAATATGGTAGCACTATGGGGAGTTAATGACACATAGAAGTGTTTCCTAGTGACAGCTTTATCATTAGAATGGGCTTTTATGTTCTTTTTATGTCATCTTTCAAACAGTGTCCAGAGAAACTTAGCGGTTCCATCATGTCATAACTGTGACAAATAGGGTTTTCCTTTGTGTGTTGGCTATTGGTTATTATTTATCATATGGCAGAATTACACACATGAATCATATGATAATATAAAATATGTAACAAAGTTACTAAAATTTACATTAGACTAATTTGACAGTCAGTCTATGTTATGTCTGAAGTGTGCAACTTTTTCTCTCGGTATTTTTCGATTTGGGTCTATTGGGCCCCCTAAAAATTCAGGATTCCCCCCAAAAAACCAGATCCCAATAATAGTAAAAGTATTTGGATCCAGGATTTTTCAGAAATCCTGAATTTTTTTTAGTCCAATAGACCCTCACTGAAAAATACAGAGAGAAAAAAGCAGCAGCAAAGCAGCAGCAAAGCCACAAAAAACAGCTGAGAAAAAACAGCTTTTGGACATTATCTTAAAACCATACTGCCCCAAAAAACATGCAAAGCAGTTGATTCTGCAGGAAGAACTTTTCCCATGAACTCAGTTGGGGCTCTCTTGGGCATTTTTAATGGGATCAGAAGCTTTGCAGGCTATTTTGGGCAGTTGGAATTAAATTGAAATGCTCAAGAGAGCCCCAGCTGAGCCAGAGGGGAGAGTGGTTTCCCCCTCCACTGTTCAGCTGTTTTGTGGGCTGTCTTCTGCAGTCACTTAGACACTTCCTGTTTAAAGTGCCTGCAGAAGAAAGCCTGAAAACAGCTGAGTGGCAGGAACAATCTGCTCCAGCCCCTCAGCTGGGGTTTTTTTTGGGGGGGGGGCAGTAATTCCCGAATATATCCGGGATTTTTTCCTAGTTCACCTGAAAAATCCCAGATACATTTGGGACGCCAACATATACCTGAAAAATACTGATTTTTTTTGGTGGGGGGGATATATTTTCAGATTGGGTACATCTGAATACACATCCTATTTATGTCTATTATACACTCTTCCAAGGATAAATTTTGTCAAGATGGGACGGTGCTATACAACCTTATATGTTCTTTGGAAGGCACTCCAGAATTTTCCTGTAGTTTATCAAACATCTACAGTAACTAAATATACTGTCCAGATGTACACGCTACAGGTCTGATCCAGTATGTGTGGTCATATCCCATGCTAAGTACCACAAAGGCAATCACAATGTTCTCTGTGTGAATATCTGTCTTTGCTATGGAGTTGTAATACCAGTATTTTTAAAACTATGTGACAAATATGTGAAAATCATACACAAATAGTATTTGGGATGTACAACCCCAAAGTTCAATTCCAAATTTCTACCATCACCAGGAAAAAATGTATCTCTTTGGCTTCAGAATTGTCTCCCAGTTGCCAAACTTTGAATCAGTATAACAGAAAACCAACATGAACTGTCAATAGAAAATATCTATCTTTATTAATTGCAGGTCCTGTTGACTTTTGGAGGGCTTTTACCTCTATTATTAATCACTTTGTGGTGAGGGAAATGTCCATTGAATCTCCCTCCTTTTTTTTTTTTTACCTGCAGACATTTATAACACTTCAATATTTCCCTGGATTAGTTTTCCTTTATAAAAACTCATGGGGCAATTGTTATCTTAATAAATTGAATTAGCTGGGATAATTATGCACCCTAGTGGCAGTAAGCTGATTTTTGAGGAGCTGCTTTGTGGCTGGATATTTTTGTGTACAGAAAGAAAATTGTAAGTGCTAGGGGCTATACTCTGGGGATATTGTTTACTAATGTGCATAGCACAATGTCCTAGAAGGATAAAGTTGTAGCTACTTCACTGCAACAACAACAACAACAAAACACAGAGAGCAATTTTGTCCCGAAATGTTTTTAAAGGGCTGCAATTTCCCGTAAACTACTCAGCACTGACATCAAGATGACAGCTATCACAAATGCATTTCACATGAATTCACTGTCACATCGCAGGCTCAGGGAGGATGAGGAGTGATGCAGTGGAAGAGAACACACAAACACAGGTGTTTGGTAAGAATATGGCCAGAGCTTTTATTGAATACAGCCAAAGGGAGCAGTGGCACAGCATGGGGATGGATCCATCATTGGACGACCTGCGTGCCACCCAATAACCACACCCCCAGCCTTCCTGCTGGGGGATACAGCTGTGGAGTGGCAACACCTGGAATCCATGTGGGCACCAGCCTCTGCATGGTCTCCTTGCTTCCTGGTGGTGGAAGTCACCTGGCAGCCCCTGAGCTGGGCATGCAGCTGATTGGCTCCATCCCAAGACCCTTTCAGGGAGTCCCCAAGCTGGGGAGGCAGGCACGCAGGCATGGCCTCCCCTCAAGGTTCTGTCCCAATGCCCAAAACTGCCACAAAGCAGGGCGCCCCTGCCCCACTTCTGCCAAAGCTCCTATGCCTGTAGCCAATTCAGTAGACCATCCCAAATACCATGGAGCCATATGTCCATGCTCCACTCTGAGAAGTGCACCCCATCTGCCCCAGAGAGGGCTGCCTGACTGAATATAATGTCTGGGCATGGCATGATCTGTCCCCCCAGAGCCTCTACAACCTGTGTCACTGCCTTGCAGACCTTCAATTTCCTGGGAAGATGTGCTGCCTTGCAGACCTTCCCTCTGGCTAAGTCCCCCTTTCCTGGGGAGATCTCCTCACACCATTCATGACAGTTCAGACCATAACAACATCAGAGCAGGGAGTCTAGCATGCAAGGTCTGATGGTCAGCAGGCATGGTTAGTGCCAGCATGCCCCCTTTCTGGTAGGGAAGTCATTCTTGCTGAGGTGTGTGATGATGGTCTCCAGTGGGTCCCAGTGGAATATTCAGTCTGATAAGGTAGGGATAAGGGCAGGCCAGTGCATCTCTCAGTGATACATCAAGGTGATGTGCCATCTGTCACTGAGAATCCAGGTCACTGTCCTAGCCAGACAAAGCCGCATAAGAACCAGTCCAGATGCAATGCTGTGTTCTCCAATCCAAAATGATTTTTTTTTAACCTTCAGGGGCTGAAATATGCTCATATTAGACTTGTAAGTCATGTCTGAAGATGAATGTCAACCTTGCATGATGTGGAGTGCCAGTGGCTGAATTGTACAGATCTCTTCTGAGGGGAGGCCCAACTTGGAAGCCATTGTGGTAGCCTGATCTGGAAAGGGGTGCCCTCTGTCATCACTCAAGGGAAGGCCTTGCAAGAACTCATGTCACTGGAAGATTGAAAATGAGACAAGTATGACCCATCAGCATGTGCAAGGAAAAGTCCTGGGGGTGGCAGGTCAAACTGAAAAGTAGTCAGGTGTGCACTGGACCAGGCAGAGCAAGCCCCAGCAGCCACTCAAAGGAGTCTCCAGGACCCTTGACCCCACTGTTCCATTTTGTTGTACATATTAGATTCCATGTCAAAAATGAAGTCAAGAAAACAATATTCAAAAAGCATAATTGGTTACAAAAGACAGTGGTAATTTGAGTAATAATCCTCTGATTGGCTAGATGTAAAAAACCCCCCCATATATCTATGTCAAATCTACGTAAAACCTAAGTGTTTACTTAACCAACCTAAACAATAATGGGCAAGGATTCTTCATATCCCAAACAAAAGTATTTTTTACTGATACGAGACTAAAATCTTCTCTGACCCAGACATTGCAAGGTTTTGCCCTTAAGAACTACAGAATCATGAACTTTGTACCTATTATGTTGTCTGCTAACAATATCAGACCTACAAGAGGAAAACCTTCTATATAACAGGCCTTTCTAACATCCTAATAAAATATGACTTAAAAGAGAAATCCATAAAACCAAGAAAAATATGAATATAAACAATCCAATAGTTCCCATCCATATGTGCTGAGTCTGTGTCAGAGGATGAGTCACCCAAGGATCGCATAGGCTTTTGAGATTTCTGCTGCTTGGTTCAGGGGGGTCACCCTGACAGTGTCCCTTGATGCACTGGCTGACTTGGACTCCTCTGGTTAAGAGGTCCCCTACTTTCCCTGGGGGCAGGTGTCGGAGAAGTATTGTGGGTCCCACACTGGTTCCTCCATTCAGACAGCTGTACTAACATTGGCAATATGCCCTGCAAAAGGCTGTATTATCAATGGGAACAGGAGGTGCAGCAGCTTGTGCTGGTTGTACTGGGGGTGCCCTAGTGGTGGCTCAAGGCTTAAGATGCTAGTGGGCTAGCAGCCCAAACAGTTTGCAGGCGTGAGTACATGGGACACCACTCTGCTGGAATGCCCTTTAAATCTCCACTGAGACTAAAGCTAGCTCAAGTGCAGCCTGCAGCCTCCATGATGATCACTCATGCTTTCGTCAGTGGGCTGGAGCTCGTGGTCCCCTTTGATTTGGCTCCAAGTATGCTCAAGCTCCAAGCTGATCCAGAAGAACTGCGGGCAGGCCAGCCTCAGGGCCAGACTTAAGTAGTCAAAGGGGACTTCCTAGCCCCTGCCCCTCCGCCCCTCTCTCAGCAATGCTGCCGGCCAGCCCAATGCAGCCAGTCCCGCCACACAGAGCCTGCGGGCAGCACAACAAGGCTGCTGAAAATCATTTCCTCTGCTCTGCTTCCCCTCCCAGTCCACAATGGATGGTGACTGGTGAGTCAGTGTTGTACTTCTGTTGTATTACACATGCTTATATATATCAAAAGATGATTTGCACAATTAATGTGTAGCCTTCCTTCCCTCATGAGTTATTGATTTGTAAAATTACTGTATGATCTTGGCATCCACAGTCAGGTTCATAGTTAAGCTATTTCCATGATATTAAAGTAAGTCAGCCCCCCTGAATTAAATGTGAAAAGGCAAGCTTAATTCCAAATATTTTACCTGAATTGGGCTATAGATCAGAACAAGTGGGGATCACATAGGTACTTGCAGGAGTCACTTCATTTCCCCTTGTATCGCTTTCCCCTTTGCCTAATTCTGGCAGTCTCCATATCCTTTTCCTCCTTCCTTCTCTCCTTCTCACTTACCAACCAGCATTTCTTTCGTATGTCCCCGCAATCTTCAGCTTTATTTATTTACTTCATTTATACCCCACCCATCTCCCAATGGGGACCCAAAGCAGCTTACATCATTATCCTCTTTTCCATTTTATCTTCACAACCACCCTGTGAGGTAGATTAGGCTGAGAAAGTGTGACTGGTCCAAGGTCACCCAGCAAGTTCCCATGGAAGAGTGGGGATTTGAACCTGAGTCTCCCAGTCCCTAGTGTGACACCTGAACCATTACAACATACCAGCTCTCAGCTTTCCCTCCTTCCCTGTCCCCTGGCAACCTCTCCCCGGAAAAAGTCTGGCCAAATTGCAAAAGTCACGTGGTAGCACGTCAATGAAGTGAGTTGTGTGGTGGCCACTCCCAGGCTTTCCTGAGTTGTGTAAATTGTGTAGACGTTACCTCAGAGGCCAGGCACCTTGTGTGGCATCAAGTCATAGCCATTGCCACAGCTGGGAGGGTTGCTCAAATTGCATCACAGGGGCTTGATTTGCTTCTGGCCATCCGTGGAGCAAAATCAAGGAGCATCACCTCCTGGACATTTTGCTGTCAGCCAATCCCAATCTGCTGGTTTGGACCCAACCAGCAGCAACATACAAAGAAGCAACAGGTGTATCTTACACCAACCCTGGACAACAGTATGATTTTTAAGACAAGATAGAAAGGATTATAGCAAACAGTTGTAAATGAATGTAATGAAATAGATTCACAGATCTTTATTCTTTATATTATCCATGGATTATCAAATCAGTATCTGACTGTGCTTCTTGTACAGTGTGCTGTTGATTTTGAAGAATATATTATAGGATGAAAATGGGTACCCAAGATCATTTTAAAGGTACAGAAAACTGACCGTCTCTCCCTTATTTAAATATATATATTGTTCCCAATAGTACCGTCACCATTTTACATGAACCAGGTCATTTCATTTTGTCCTAAATCATTTCATTCTAAAGAAATCAAGCTACTTCATGTGAATAAAAAGTGGAACGGAGCAAACCATACAGCTGTTGTGTGTTATGTGCCATCAAGTTGCTTCTGATCTATGAATTAATGTCCTCAAAAATGTCCTGTCATTAAAAGTCTGGTGTAGGTCTTGCCATCTGAAGGCTGTGGCTTCGTTTATTGATTCTATCGATTTCATGTTGGGTCTTCCTCTTTTTTCTGCTGCCTTCATTTGTTTTCTAGCATTATTGTATTTTCCGGTCAGTCTCATCTTCTCACGATATAACCAAAGTCCAATACTCTCAGTTTGGTCGTCCATTAGTCAATCTGTATACCTGAAAATAGAAAAGCATCTTAAACCCCTTAATCCAGATTCCAGTGAACAATAAAATACAGGCAAAACGTTACTTTTGAGAATACCAGTTTAGTTATGCACACTAAGATGCTGCCCCCCCTTAAGATGCAGTCCTTGCTTGAGACCTGCCAGTGCCTAGTCGCTCACTTCTCATGCAGCACCAAGTCTGCCTTTGCCAGTGCCTGGTCACTCACTTCTCATGCAGCACCAAGTCTGCCTGTCTGCTGCACAAGAAGCAGCGGGAGGAAAAACTCCACTTATACCATGGTTACATATTTGGTGGAGCAGAAGAGCATGGTGCAGAATGTCATCTCCTCCTTGACCATCCTGCACAGGGAAGAGAAGCTCAGCATCAGCTCCAGTGACTGGCTGACCCTCTCCCAAATGGAGTGTGTCCTCAAGCACTTCCAGGACACCACCAAGATACTGTGCAGACTGGGGCAAGTCATCCCCCTGATTCAAGGACTGGAATGGCCTATGGCCTCTGCACTGAAGCCAGGCCCTGAGGGAATGGCTGTTCTCCCATGGGGCCTTGGCAGAGAGGTTGCAGGTGGGCATCACCACAAGGTTGCATCCTCTCTGCAAGAAGAGGACGTACAAGCTTTCCTGTAACTGTAACCCACGGATTAAAGGCAGCATTACTCTCTTGAATGCAGAGCTCAGGCAATGGAAGTGTGGAGGCTACAGGCCAACAGATGTGGCCAGAGGGAACCCAGTGTGGAAGAGGCAGGGGGGGAGGAGCTGCAGCCCAGCACCTCTGCCTCAAAGAGCCCAACCAGGGAGAAGCCCCACTACAGGTTATCAGTAGAGAACTGGGAGGTCAACAGCAGTGGGGATGCCAGGTGTGCAATGTGGGAGACTTTGGCAGAGGTGAAGGTGAGGGAGTACCTCACCAATCCACTGAATAAACCTAACACCCAAAAATGGGTCCTCAGCCAAGGCACTCGGTGTGAGCAGAGAAACAGGGTGACTCAGACTCTACCTAACACCCAAACCACAGCAGGGGAGAACAATTCATAATCAGGAAGGTATAAAATGTGGGCCCTCAGCTGAGGCCTCCAGTAGCTAAGCCCCACCACTCAGCGTGAGAAAAAAGACAGGGTGGCTCAGAGCTGTTAGTCCACCTAACACCTAAACCCCAGCAGGGGAGAGGAGTTCACAATCAGGATGGTATGAAATGTGGGTCCTCAGCTGAGGCATCCAGTAGCTAAGCCCTGCTATGTGGCATGAGCAGAAAAATGGAGTGGCTCAAAGCCCTGGGTCGACCAAACCCCAGGAGTGGAGAGATACCAGAAATAAATGAAAGTGTTCTGCTTTTGACAAGTTCCCTGCCTCTCTGTCTAACTGCCAACAGCCAACAGAGGGGAGGCTGTGGAGCTGAGCTGAGGGTATATATAGCATTCTCTTCCCATAGAGCAGAATGGGAATTCTGTTACTGGCAGCCAGCAGTGCCTGTTAAGGCTTTGGAGGGCCCCATTGGCGTTTCCAAGGCTGGAGAATCTGCCCCACCTGTTGTTTTGAAGTTTTGTAAACATTTTAATGGAGTGGAGACAGTCTTTCTGGAAATGTATCCATTCACGAACCACCACAAACAGCTTGAACGTTCATGGAAAGTTCATGCCAGTTGCCCTGCCACTAACTTTGCATTGTGAACCACAAACCACCCAAAAGTCATGTCAAACTTAGTTTGTTCGCTTGTTTGTGCCCATCTCTACTCAGCATAAGATGCTATTTAATAGGGGGGGGGGAGAGCTTGATTCATCTAGCTAACACTAAGCCTGTATTCCAGAGCAGAGCCTATAGTAAACAGCTCAGTTTTATGTATGCCTGTCTATTCCTCCAACACTATATATGAGAGCAATTCATCCTTTACTTTTTACATATGTAGACATAATAATACCTTTTTTAAATATCAGTACCTTTAGGAATATACTTCTTAATAGAAATACAGCAGTTTGAAATCTGCTAATTCTTGAAAGATTTTCTGTATTTCTCCATATTTGGATAGAGATAAGATATAGGCGTTAGAAACAGACTTGACATCAAGACATGTTTTGCTAGCAGATGCTTACATGAGATGGATTTTAATTGTTATTTATGTATCAAATTGTGTAAACCACCCTGAGCCTGCTTCATGGGGAGGGCAGGGTATTTAAATAAATAAATAAATGCAACAATACAGATGTAGGGGTTGATCTTGTCATGATAGATGGTAGCAGTTTTCTTTGCAATTAATATAAATACTCTATTTTAAGAATAATAATTTCCTCTTGATTTAGTGGACTGATTTTTTTGCATGCAAGAACGAACAACAGCATTTTTTAATGCTAAGCTTCTCGAGTGTGTGGTTTACAGTGTGCTAAGAATATGTCAATACATTCTATATTTTCTATTTTTGACTTTATTAAAACCTTTTTCCCTTGCAGACATTTTATTGTGGCGCTTGTAAATTCTAATCTAAGTGGTTTCCATTTTTAGAATGTATTTTTAGTGGTGATATACCTTCTGCTTATAATGTTCCGAGCAAATTCTATGATGTGCTACATTTTATGTGATAAAGTCTGCTCTTCTGAATTGCTCCAATTGTATAATGTTTGCTTGATTTTAGGTGCATATACATACCTGTATCCATAACTGGTTCACTATCTTTGCATTTTTGTTTTGATTGTAGTTTATACTATGTTTGAAAAATTAATTAAAAATATTGTAAGGTGGATCATACTAAAGTAACAGCTATGAGAATTTCACACATTTGTATTCTTTCTTGAACAAGCTGTAAAATTAACAAATTAATGACACAATACATATCACAGGTGCATTTTTAAAATCAAACTGAATGTTAAGCAGCTATTTATATAGCATGCTGTTCTTATGTTATCGTGGTAAGGTGAACAGTAAGGTATTCTGGCTCAGTTCTTGCCTTTTCACTTAAATGGACTCTAGAAGTAAAAGAAAAAGCTTGAAAAATACCTTTCTTCTATCCTTCAAGGTACATAGGCAGGATTGAAGGCCAGATCTATCACCTTTTTCTAACAGCTGAAGAAAATAATGAATTGAATGGCTTGTAGCCTCTGTTTTTAAAATCCTGATATCAGTATGGTCTGAAACATAGTTTAAAGCCTTTTCTCCAGATTCCTTTGACCATGTACTAAATTGTTTTTTCACAGTAAAAATGTATCAGCAGTGGGATTAGTTCTCATTCCAAATTTTAGGCCTGATGACTAGCTTGTCCATCTTTGACTGTTTCTAATGGCAATCTGTGAAGCACATCTATTTCCATGCAACAGTTCTTGGTATGACAGATTTCCTCCTTGGACTACCGACCAAAACAAAGCAGTGCTCTTCTTCTAGTTTCTTGTCCCTTTGTTTTTGGACAATTTGGGTCATTGTGGGCATTGGGGAGCCAATGCTGAACCATGTTATGGCTTCACTTCATTGCTGAACTGTGAGCTATGCAGTTTTTTCTTCCCTCACAAATGCAAAAATACAATGCATATTATATAATTCACATTACAAAATTGGCATGTTCTCTTTAGATTCAATTTAAGATAGTGAATGAAGAAGGAAGGATTAAAGTCATAAGTGTATAAAGAGTTTACTCTAAATGGTGTTTAATGCATAAATGTGTACTTATCTAATTAAAAAAAACTTGTCTCAACTAGGATTGTATACCTTGCGGTAAAACTCTCTAGCTGAAATGACTGATATAAAAGTTAAACTCTCATGGTAGTAGAAACAGTAATTATAGTATAATTATTGTAGCATTTTGTATAAATTAAGTCTTTCTGGTATTAATAGTTGTCATGTGGAAATAGTAACTTTTATCTATCATGTAAATGAACAATTGCATGACAATTGCATGCTCGGGACTTTAAAGAATTGTCACTCTAAAATGACCCTCCATTAACTTTTATCTCCCCTCAGAGGGAAAGGGGGGAAAGCGATATTACAGCACATAAGGGATTGCACATAAGCAGTACTGAGGATACGGAGGAGAGCCTTAGCCTTTTTTTTGGTACCTTGCCATTGAAGGAACAGAATAACATGCTGCAACAATTGCAAATGCTAATTTCTGTTTTGTATAATATTAAAGTACAATCTGACAGTAAACTGGACAAACAACCTTGCCCAGCAGAGATGTCTTCAATTGGGACGTCATGGGACAAGAGATTATCTCTGCCACTAAGTACTCCTGGACATGAGTCTATGGTCAATATATCTAGGAATCCACCTCTTGGGGGGGGGGACGTGAACTGGGGCAAGTCTGCAATTGGTCCATCAGAACCGAAAACTCTAGATTTTAACTAGTACCTTTTTAGTACGGCTCCAAAGCACAGCAAAACAGGATGCACATGGAAAACGGACGTTTCCCAGATGTTGATGTCTGGACACTACATTTAAATCCATGAGGCACTCGTGCCTCACGTGGATCTAAAGAGCCGTCTTAACGCACCCTGAGTAAATTTGATTTAGCGTTGCTTCAGGAAACCGATGCAAAGACTAAAGTTTATGTTTCTGATCTTACCACATATTCAGTAACCACAGTTGACACTGGGAAAAGTGGCAGGTGTTCTGGGGCGTTGAACTGCTTAATCACAGTAAACCTCAAAGTGAAGGTTACAGAGCTGTATTTTTCTGTATGCAATGGCACTACTTTTGGAGTTTGAGGAGCTTTCTGTAATATTGGTAAATATTTACCTTCTGCCACATGCTTGCAAGTCTAAGACCCTTTGGTGTTGGAACCAGTTAGACACCTATTTAGAAAACCTGATTAGTTTTTTTCTGGCAACCTCAGCGTTATTGGCTGGGAATTTTAATGCTAGGGTTGGGAAAACAAATGAAGATCTTTTTTTTCTGAAATGCGTTAGCTCAAATAAAAGAAAGCTCAATTCCAAATTAATGGTACTGGGAGGCATTTTGCATCCTTATTATCAAACAATGATCTAGCGATTTTAAATGGTTGTATCCAGTTTGATGACAAAGGAGATTATACACGTAGTAACTTTTATAAAGCTATTAAACACCTGCAGTTGCCTGCTGTATCCAAAATAAAGAGTCACAATGCAGTAGATGGCTTCTTATAAGAACACCTTGAGAAATCTTTTTTATTAATCAGTTTATTTCAATTCATACCGATTTTCTGAGGCTATGTTTGTACAACAGTCTTCAAACAACCTTTTTTCAGGATTGTATTATACTTGTAAATATTAAAATCTTTCTGTGTGTTACATGTCATCAAGTCAATTTCAGCTTATGGCAACCCTGAATTAATGACATTCCAAGTGTTCTATGATTAACAGCTTTGCTCAGGTCTTGTAAACTGGAGTCTATGGCTTCCTTTATTGGGTCAATCTCTCTCATGTTGGGTCTTTTCATACTGTCAACAACTTTTCCCAGCATTATTGTCATTTTCAGTTAATTTTGTCTTCTCATTATGTGATCAAAATACAATTTTAGTCATTTTAGCTTCTAGGGAGAATTCAGGCTTGATTAGATCTAGAACCCACATTTGTCTTTTTGGCAGTCAATGGTATCAGTAAAACTCTCCTCCAATACCACATTTCAAATAAATTGTTTTTCTTCCTATTAGCTTTCTTCATTGTCTAACATTCGGTTATTATAATTAGATCAATCCATTGGACCTGAAGTCTTTGAAAGAAGTTTAAAAAAAATAGTGATCAAAGTTCTCAAAATCTTTGTTGTTAAGTATATTTACTTCAAATTAAGCTCCAGATGAATCAATGGGACTTTTTTGTCCAAGTATGTCATTTTAGACTGACACTTATATCAAGCAGAAACTATCATCTGTCTACACAACAGCTGTGAGAGTGAGTGTGGTATACTGTTTAAGAGTTTTGAACTAGTACCTGGAGGATCCAGTGTTGAATCCCCACTGGGGCCATGGAAGCTCTCTAGGTGACATTGGGCCAGTCACACTTTCCCACTCTAGCCTACCTCACAGGTTGTTGTGAGGATAAAATGGAGAAGAGAATGACGTAAGCCACTTATGGTCCCCATTGGAGAAAGAGGTGGGGTATAAATGAATTAAATGGACAGTTCCATATCTGTTTCCTTTTGCCTAGTTGTAAACATTTTACCTAATTAATTTGACAATTTACCTAATTAATTTGACAATTTGACAATTTTACATATGAATAAAAAGTATTTTGTGTGGAAAAGCCTATTTTATGTATTTTAGATTAAATGTGTATGCAGGCTTGCCATTTTCCCATGATTCCCACTACTCTTGCAGCTGGCAGGAGAAAAATTATTTTGAAAACCCATTCCCATTGTGTGACAGCTTGATGTTACTTCTGGGGAAAAGCTGATTTCACCATAGAGCTTCCAGTGATTCCTAGATAGGTGTGACATCAGTTTGAGGTTTTCCAGTGCCCAGCGGTGTAGACTTTCCAATTTCCCGGGGGGGGCTGGGGCTGGACCAGAGGCATTGCTTTGCTAGGAGCAAGGGTGGCTCCCGGGGGAGGCTGAGTATCTTCCTGAAAATTTCGGCGGGGGGGCCCGCCCCCCCCCCCCCCCCGAGATTACGCCTATGCCTGAAAGCAATCTGTGTCTTGTGCGGTGTCAGCTGCTGTATGTTTTACTACAGATGCTGTTTTAGAAAAGGAATCACTTCCTCTGTGAGGCATCTGCCACTTCTATTTTTACAAGTAATTGAATTGTAAATTGTTTACTTAAAAAAAAAGTATATAGTCCTGGGCAGGGCTGCTTAATTAATCATGTCCTTCATTTTTGTTGATAAAAGGTTTTCGCTCAATAGCTCATTTATTAACAAAACTGACTAAATTAATTGCAGCTACAGTATTCACTTAATATACTAGCAAAGTAGGGAGTTCATTTCTGAGTACTACATTTTAAGATATTTTTGCTTTTAATACAGTTGTTCATTTTAATTGTGGTCTGTGCATAAATGCCCAGGAACAGGAATAAACACTATACTTCAGGAATTCCTAGTTTTGGTGCTTCTGTTAAATGAAAGTCAATACATTTATTTATTTACTTACATTTGCTGGGCCGCCCTTCTCTACATTTAAGTTACAGCAGTTTATAAAAACAGGTGACGGTAACATTAAAATTAAAGACATTGTATCAATAATGTTGGGACCTCTTGCTTAGTATTTATATAATGTACCTACTATAATGGCAACTATAAATCATATTTATGTTTTGCTTTTGGTATTTATTGCAGTTTTATAATACCTAACCTCACAAATAGCTACTTTTGTGTTACAATATTGTTATATAAACTTATATTTTTGAAAATTATTAAAGAAAAATGCTCAAAACATTAGTATTGCAGTATTGTGGGCTAACATTTGTTCACGCTGGAACATGGCTTTATCATTCACATGGGCTATGTTTGGTCTGTTTAATAGCTGTATTAATTGTGGGCATGAGCTAATTTTTTTAAACTCTTCATTGGATTGTTTTAGATGTTCCACCAACTGGGCAGGTACACAGTGTGAAAGACCAGCACCTAAGAGCAGCAAGTCTGACAATATGAGTTCTAGTAAGTTTTTTTGTTTTTTTTTTAAGTAACGATTTATTTCTGATGGTTGCTGTGCATGTGTGGAATGCTCTAGTGTTCAAAAATGACATGATTGAGAGATTTGGGACAGTGGGAAAATTACAGAAGTAGGAAAAGGGAGAAAGGGAGAGTCAATGACTAATAATCAGAACAATGAACAAATGCAATTATGCAAAACAGTGATCAACCCTCTTTCTATTATTTGTTGCAGGAAGTATTGCGATCATTGTCCCTCTTGTTCTTTTGGTGACCCTGATCACTACATTGGTAATTGGTTTGCTCCTTTGTAAAAGAAAACGAAGGTAAGGAATTCCTTCTTGGTGGCCTTCAATTCTACCCAACAAAGAAGGCTGCGTATGAGAATAATTCAATGTAGTAAAAGTTCTATAAAGCAAATGCAGCACTTTAGACAAGGGTAACAAGAGGGAGCTAATTACAGCTATGATTTCATTTAGATGCTGTGTGGGACTAATCTGAAAAGCTTAACGCCATGGGAATTCCTGATTACTTTTCTCCAGCAGGAGGCTTGTGTTTTCTTCCCAGTGAGGTTCCATTTACACTCATTGGCTCAGAGCCCAAAAGCAGCCCAGCTGCATTAAAGACATGTAGGACTTTGGAAGCCTCATGTTTGCTGGATCTCAGAGCTGGTGACAACTCAGCTGAGACCAGTCATCTCATGAACTCTGTGTATGTGGCACTGCTCTTAATTTTCCTCCATCCATCCCATTATTGGGTTGTAATGATGGTTCATGGTGGCCTAAAACACATGTAGTTTATACAATAAGGTTGTGTCATTCCTACCCAGTCTCCCAGTCTTCCACTGTACAGATTTCTCATGCTCTGTGTGAGAGCAGCTTATGCGGGGGGGGGGGGGGGGGGAGCTCCGCTTAGGAAATACAATGGTGCCCTATGGGAATCCCCTCTTGCATCCAAAAACCTGTCAGCAGGATATGGTGTATGATGCCCTTTACTTTTAATTGCGTTTTCCACAAATATATAATTTTTACATACAAGTAAGTCTGTCTGTCAGTAGAAATCCTCTGTGGGATCCAACTTATAGAAATTAATCATTTCATTTCATTAGCAATGAAGTACAAATCATTCCCGTTATTTTTGAATGATAAAAACACAAGTATACATTTTTTTTAATAATAGGGTATATAATCTCTCCCCTTATATAAAGTCGTAGTGGGGTCCAACGTTCCAATGCACACCTACAGTGTTTGGGCGCAAGAACTGTCAGTCAGAAGATGCTGGCTGGGTTGGCTGGCTGCTTTGTGTAGTCCTGCCCACGTCAGCCCCGGCCAGCATCTTCAGCTCAGTCTGCTCTGGGCCTCTGACAGGAGAGGACCATCTGCAGACTGAGCGCAGGGACAGGGCTTCTCCAGGTGGTGAAGCAGCCCAGCCAGAGAAGCCCCAAAGAGTCTCCAGTAGACACAAGGGGACCCAGGTAAGGGGATGGAATTGCGCGGGAAACCCCATGACAGAGCGGCGGCCAACCTGCCTGTGCCTGTGTCTTCGGGTAGGGGTGTTCCTGGTGCATGTGGAGGGGGAGGCAAGTCAGCAGCCAGCGGCGGCCTGAGTTCTCTCCCACCCACTGCAGCCTAGGCCACTTTTCTCTGATTGGGCCAGCGTTTCAAGGTCATTTGCATATGGAAGCTGATTGGACTTCATTCTGC
>NW_015169208.1:40331-42502 GCF_001447785.1 Gekko japonicus
TAGGAAAAGGTGCCAGCAGTCACCCCATTACTGCCACAGAAATGTACCTGAGAGTGCTTCAGAGGATGGTGTGCAGGTCCCAGGTTCATGTTTTAAAAGCTGCCTGGGGGATTATGGACCATTCACACACTTTCAACCTTAACATACCTTATAGGGTAGTTGTGCGGATCATACGGGGGAGAGGAGAATGATGTCAGCTGCTTTGGTTCCCACTGCAGGGAAAGACTGCCCTTTCCCTAGGCAGAGGCTGTGGGGGGGGGGATGTAAACCTGAAGACAGACAGGCAGATAAAGGTAGGCTGATGGTTGCCTGGAAAGGACGTAGGGTTGCCAACTCCAGGTTGGAAACGTCCAGGATATTTTAGGGATGAAGCCTGCTGAGGGTGGGGTCCGAGGAGGAGGAAGAGGGGGACCTCAGACAGATACACCATAGACCCCACCCTCCAAACAAGCTGTTGCCAATCTCCAGGTGACACTGGAGGTGACAAATTGACACTGTTTGCCCAAAGCCGGAGCACTTTCCCAGAGCCTCTTTCTATATCTCGTTGTATTTAT
Source organism: Gekko japonicus (assembly GCF_001447785.1). Taxonomy (NCBI): domain Eukaryota; kingdom Metazoa; phylum Chordata; class Lepidosauria; order Squamata; family Gekkonidae; genus Gekko; species Gekko japonicus. The sequence continues at coordinate 40,886 of NW_015169208.1, forward strand.
TTCCACAACGGGCCTTATTCCTAGTTACTATATAATTATGTTTCCATAAATTTACATGTTTATCACCGTTTTGTAAATCAATTTTATAATTTTACAATTTGCATTTCCAAAACCTTATTACTGATGCTTTTGAGAAAGTTATTTAACTTTGCAGGACTAATTAGTTAAGAGCTCATGATGATATAAGAAGGTTTTCATTTGTTAGTCATCTTAATAGTGATAAGCTATTTACTAGATATATTCTAGGCATTACAATAATGAAACTGATTTTAAAAGGGTATGGGCACATTAAAAGGTTTATAAAATTATACATGGTGATAAGAACAAACTCTCCCAAAATATTTGAGCGTGATTGGCAGGACAGACAAAAAGAGTACTTTTTTCCAAACAGTTCAAACTTAAGCTTACACTTCCACAAGATGTGAAATCTTAGGAGGTTTTAAACGGGAAATGGGGAAAAAATTGAGGATAAGTCTATCAAAATCCATTACTAGTACCTGAATGGAATCTCCATCTTAATTGCTTAGTAATCTTTCCTATTATACTGCTAACTTGGGCAAAAAATAAGTAGGTCTCTGCTTTCAAGGAGCATACAGTCTAAAGCAGACAATGGGGGAAATGCAGAAGAGGGGAGGGAGAGAGAAAGAGGAGAGGTAACTATGAATGAGTACAGTTACAAATAATTAAATCTTGATTGTAGTTGAAAATGCATCTCTTTTATTTTATAAGTGTGAATTTCATATCATTGCCAGTCCCTAGAAAAGTTATCTAGACAAGAGGTTTTTTTCATGTAAAAATTCCTAGAATTGCAGATTTTGCTTAATAACTGAAAAATAATCTTTTAATGTGTATGATCCATACAGGCTGGAATATATTCACTGCTTTTTCTTTGATATATTGTAGGACAAAAACAATACGAAGACAGCCAATAATAAATGGAGGAATCAATGTAGAAATTGGTAACCCATCATACAATATGTATGAGGTGGGTCATAATCACAGTGAAAGGGGTCTTTCCAATTTTACATTAAATCCAGATAAGGTAATATTGAATACCCATTTGTCATTTTGCTTTTACATTCAAAGAATTATGTATTATAAAAATAGTGAAATATAATTTTTATGGTGTTTGACCTGTCATATTTGAAAAACACTTCTTGATGCAGTCTAAAGTCTTGTTATAAATACTAACTAGTAAACAGTACTTTATGTGTATAGCAGTTGTGAGTCCTTAATATACATTCATTTAAATGAAAGCATCATGGTGCATTGCAAACTTTCTCTAAATTCAGTACATTCAGTAAATACTGTATGTCCAGAGGGTCTTTGAAATCTGTACTACTTTAATTAAGTTGTGGAAGACCTGTGATGAAACTATCTTTTCTCCTCAGGACACTGGGGGCATTCTTGCTTCCATCTAAATTCAACTCTATACTCCTCTCACTTCCCCCAAAGTATTGTCCAGGGACCAGTCATCAGGTTTTCAAGCTCTTTCAAGATCACATTTAGTAGTTACAAGATCTCCCCCCCCCTTTTTCAGCCACCACAATTTCCTTCAAAAGGGTCCTAGCTTGATGGGCCTGTATGGCATTCTTCTGCTCTTCCCTCCCTCTTTCC
>NW_015169208.1:42547-101626 GCF_001447785.1 Gekko japonicus
TGCCATATCCTTGCCTACAGACAACAACACACACACACACAGCAGACACACACACAGAGAGAGAGAGAGAGAGAGAGAGAGAGAGAGAGAGATATGCTGGCCCAGCCCAGGGACCTGCGGGAAAAGGGGAAAAAATCACCTTCTTATATTCTGCTTTTGAAATGGCACATGGGAGGCTTTTGAAAGTTCAAAACAATCAAAATGTTTTATTTAACCTGGAGGAGAAAATGTCAGGTAGAATATAGGAGGTGAACAGATAATAAAACTGAGGTAACTTTGTATTCACACAAACACCAGAAAATTTGTTTCCAACAACTAAGTGATATTCAACAAAGTCTTTAAAACTCTGAGGAGAGAGGCTTTCTTTTCAGTTTCTGCTTAAACACTCAAGCATAAGTTTCTGAGTTTCACCGACATGTAAAGTTTAGAAGTCACGAACATACAACCAAATACCCCAAATCCTTCTTTATACACAGACCAGGGATCACTCCTCTTTTTTAGAAGCTATTTCCCTTCTTAACTGGGCAGGGATCATTTCTCTTTACTAGAAGCTATCTGGTTGGATCAAAATCCAAGAATAACTCTGAGGAGTAATGTTTCTCATCATACTGAAGTTGAGCATTAAAAGTCACAAAGATATTTTTTTCTGAGTTTAGGAGTACTATTTTGACATCATTGTTATTACTGATTACATGGATCTTACAAGTTCTTAGACAAATCAGTACCCCAACAGCTTTTGATCCACACTCTATAGGGAGAAGTTATATTGATGATCTTTTGAGGTATCTCCCCATTGGATAAAATTTACAGCACAGCAAGATGGAAATTGGTGCACATGTAAATCATTATTTTCTTCTGCAGATGTTGCATATGATTCTGCAGAGGTCCTGGAGAAGTAAGAGTTCACCATTCACTCTCATTTAAGAACCCTGATCTTTACAATTGTTTATTACCTTCTGTATAAACATACGTCAACTGCCATTTTTTCACTCTGTTGGTGTTCCTTGTTTTTTTTTTGGTTATGGTTGTTTAGCATTGCAAGACTCAGGGGCTCCTGCTCCTCACAGCCTGTACTAGTGAAAGTTCCAGATAACAAGTTTCCAGTGAAAGATAACAGGCTCCTCTATATGTTTAGAAGGTGCAATTAAAGGGACACCTGGTCACATTGTTCTTAAGTATGATCATCTTTATTGTCTGTTAAGAGAATTCTTTTTCCCCACTATGTAGTATATAATTGCTGAGTCACAGAAAAAGTAACTGGATTATGAATCATTCTATAATTGTCTTAATGTCTCTTTGTCAATGAGTAATGTGCAACTAGGTATGGTCAATAGAAAAAAAGTACTAATGGGCTCTTAAACCATTTGATAAATTGAATATTAATCTGGGTGATAATCTTTAACTGAAATGCTTCCTGTATTGATGTCATTTATGTAAGAGACACCTAAATCGAAGTTTGTGTTTGATTTTTTAATAGGTGTTCATATTGCAGTAACTCAAAGCTGAAGTCAGATTTGTAATTGCACTCATTGCTTGTGTAATACTATTTCAAACTGTAGAAAAAATTAACTATTTTAAGCACAGAAACTAAATTGCAAAAAAATAAAATTAAAAAATCCTCTATTTAAATGCAGGCCAGATATATTGGGGGAGGGACCACAGTCTTCAAGCTTCCCCACACAGCACCACCAATCTACTTAAACTCTGATCTGAAAGGACCTCTAACAGCAGGGGTGAGAAACTGTAGTTCATTTTTCATGCTCATTCTATCATGGTCCCCTGGCGAGGGTTATAAAAGGTTCTTGATAAAAAGAGATCTAACATACAAACTACATTTAGTGAATAATGTATTTAAAACTGATTAGTGTGACATGTTATAAAATGTATAACTGAAAACATAAAGTAAATGTAAACAAAGTTGTCCTACTTTATAATAGCACAAATACATCAAACCAAGTAACAGTTCCATCCTGTTTTGCTCAACAGCAGTAACAAAGTATAGGATCCTCTGCTGTCTTGAAACATGAAAACACACAAATAGGTTGTCTCTTTTCTCTGGCACTAGGAGGTGGAACATATTTTGTGTTCAGGAAATAATTGCCACCATTGCTACTCCGTAGATGCATGCTGTAAGAAACTAAGCAGAGAAGCCCCACCCTAATCAATGGCCTAATCCTGCACTGCTAATTATAGTGCTGATTAGGCACAGGAACAAGTGGTGCAGTGATCTGTTTGATTGGATTAGGATGCTATTTTGACATAACCCTACATTTGTACCTTGCAGGAAAGTAGGGCTGCCAAATCCCCCCGGGGGGCGGAAAATCTCCCGCCCCAGAGGCCCGTTCCCAGACACCGGGGAATCGGCCCCCAGGGGGAACCCCGCCCTGGCGTGCATGTCACAGGGCAGTGATGTCATGATGCTGGGCTCGCTGGGGGCAGGGCCACGGCCATACAAGGGAAAACTCTATGGTTTTCCCTTGTATGGTCATGGCCCCGCCCCCAGCATGCCCGGCGTCATGACGTCATTGCCCTGTGACACGAAGCGCGTGCACGCACACACGCCGGGTTCCCCCAGGAGTCCCCCGCCGGCAAGGTAAGTCACAGTGGGCAACCCTACAGGAAAGGTTAAGACCAGGCAGTTAGTAAGCATGCATAATTAATGGAAGCCCTTTTGTCATAGTGGAATAAGCTGGCAAGTGAACTGAGCTGTGCCTTTACATAAGTGATAACACATACACAAATTGAGCCAGGCTGTTTTTCTGAAACTTGGACAATTAATAAATAAATTGTAATCAGTTGTTCACTTAAATTAATGTAAACTGACCACCCAATATCAATTAATAATGTGTATACCGCCATATGCACGATACAGGTTATAGAGCACCTATTGCTGCACAGTGCAGCATCATAAACATACAGTATTTGCAGAGATTACACAAGTACAAAATGTAGGACCCTAATGATAACTGAAGTGTGCTATCCAATGCCCAAGTGAGCATGTGTGTAGTTTGTATATGCATAATTGTGTTTTGGATCATGTCCAAACTATTTAGTGCAGTAAACCAATTAATGACCATAATATACACAATCCAAATAAAATAGATGCATTTAAATCACATTTAAATTAATGTATCTGAAGCACTGCAGTTGGATGAAAATGCTTCTAATTGGTATCACCTATGTCTACACAATATACTAAAAATCTCAGTGCTCTTTCAATAGCATTTTATTAATAATATTCATATGCATGGGCACATGTATTCATATTTTTCATTTATAGTCATTTTAATGTGGTTTTGGTCGTTGAAAATCATTTACTTTGCATGTATTGTTGTTCATCACAGAAACATGAATTAGAGATAACTAGTTTTTAGAACCTAGTGTTGTATGTAAAAACCCTGGGAAGATGCATGGTGTTTCTTAGGGTTTATTCTGTAGTTTATCCAATCCTGAGCAATGGAACTCAAAGTAATTTCAAAGTATATAGTTATATCATGTAATATGCATCCTGACCCTCAGCATACTTACAAATAAATCTTACTGAGCTTATTCTCATATAAATATACATTTCTCTAAGATTAGAGTCATGGCAACAATCTCTTAATGCATAGTAATTACACTGACTCATGGAAACTGCTTAATTTGTTAGGGCTTGAGTTACTTAGCCTAAATTTCCTTCAAAAGTATTATACTGGTGATAAGTAGTAAATTATGTATATTATGTCTCAGCTGAAGTGCTCTATCCAAGTATTCAGTAAAAGCTTTTATGTTTTTTGAATAAAACAAAACATAAGATACATTAGAGATACCTAGAAGTATTGCATTCATATGTCAATGTAAATATTATGAGAAACTAACCATTTCTAGAAAATCATACTGCACAAATGTGAAATGTTCTGTGTACCTTCCTGATAGCTTTTTGTTCACCTCTCTGAAGATTGCCCATTTTATTAGAAATAGCTGAAATGGTCTCATTTAACTTTTGTCTCAGTTAACTGCGTTTATCAATGCAGCACAGCATAACAATGTAATCCTAAATATACTTAGCAAAAATAATATCTATTGAAATAATAGAGCTTGGTCTGGCAAAATGCTCCTGGAAAAGCAAAAGGAAAAAGGAAAAAAAGAAAAGCAGTGGTGGAACAATACCTCAGGGTTTCAAACATAATTTTTGTCAGTATATTTATGACTACTAGATCCATGAACTTTGTACTCCTGTTTACAGAATGCTCCTGAAGGCACCTTCATTTTACAACAGAGGATGTAGAACTTTTCAGTTCTGCCAACCGCAACAGAAATATAAGACCTTTCTACCACTTGTCGCCACCAGTGACTATTACAGATATACCAGTTTTGTCCCTCAGGGAATCAAACCATAGATTTGTATCTCTTTAAAGACTCATCTTCTAATTAAGATCACAAAAAAGGAAACATGTTTATATGAGTAAGAATTGTCTAACACCTTCAGAGCAGAGGAAAAATAAAATGGATAAACATAATCCTCTAGCCCCAAATCTAAAATTTACTCCTTTGTGACAGGAAATTAAGAAATAGGGAGAATAATCTTCAAATTATCCAGTTTCAGTTTCCAATTTTTTATGCTGGCAAATTTTAGGTCACATTATTGAAGCCATCTTTCATTCCATTGCCAGAATTTCTCTCAGGAACTCTGAGAGGTCATTTCGGGGGGGGGGGGATGGGGGGGAACATAGTTCCCCCGGGGTGGGTGAGGTATGGGGGCCGGGGCACATGCCGACGCCCCGCCCCCTACTTCCGGCCGCCCCACTTCCAGCCCTCATTCAGCCAGGAGGAGGCAAGAGAAGAGGGAGGGTAAGTTGCTTCCTCCCTGCCTCTCCCCACCCCTGCCTGCCTGGGGCCAGGGAGGGCCTTGGCGGGGCTTCCTCGCACTCCCACTGGCCTTGCAGGTCCACTGCCGGACCCCTGATGTCAGGGGGTGTGACATATGCTAATGAGTTATGCTAATGAGTTCCCCTAGCTCTTTTTCTACGAAATGACCCCTGGGAATTCCTGGTATTTCAAGCCAGCCCCAAATTGAAAAGTCTCCCTCACCTACATGCATACTTAAGCAAATCAGCTCCTGCCCCTTCAGCTTGTTGAGGACAAAGCCTGGAAGATTCTGCTTGGTCCATGTGACTGTCCTGATGCTACAGTATATAAAAAATCCCAATAACTCCTAATTACAAACTATTAGCATGTCAATGCGTAACCTCTTAATGAGGCAGGCTGACAGATAATGAAAGAAAATGGTTTTACAGCCTTTGTCCACCTAAGGCTAGCATCTGAGCATTAGTAAAGCGTAAATTAAAGACTCCACTTCCAAAGCTGTAACTCATGGTATCTGTGTGATAAGAAGACATCTCACAATCATCCCCTCTGTTCTTAAAAAGGTGTAGTGTCTCTTTTTCCATGACCTGCATGGCTTAGGCTATCCTGATCTCAGAAGCTAAGCAGGGTTGGACCTGGTTAGGATTTGAGTGGGAGACCACCAAGCAAGGCCAGGGTCACTATTTATTATTATTTATTTATTTTATTTCATTTATACCCCACCCTCCCCGCATGCGGGCTCAGGGCAGCTTACACAGGCACAAGAGTGCAATAAAATATAACACATTAAAACAATTTAGGCACCCAAAGTGCGATAAAAATGAACTATGAACATCTCTTGCCTTGAAAAACCCAAGGGGTTGCCTTATGTCAACTGCAACTTGATGGCACTTTCTACCACCACCAGTTTCTCTCTTTTTTACTTTTTCAGAGAAGTATTATAGAAGAATGAACACTTAAATAATTATCTATAGAAGTTTATTTTAGCCTAATCCATTCTTTGCATCGTTCCCAACTTCTCCTTGTGCCTTTCTGTATGGTGGGGCTAACTGGGAAAGGGGTCCTTTCCCTCTCCCAGTTAGTAGCCGTCCTGCAAGTATAGCGTTGAATCAGCTGCATGACCTAACAGAGTTCAAAAGAGTTTGACTGGGATTGGGTACATCATCGTTATTTCTGTGTGTCTGTGTACATGTATGTATAGCATCACCTGACACAACAGCCCCACCAAATGACAGCATGACTATTTCTTTGCCCCTATATGTGCAAACTCAATTTGGAAATATATGCGGAAACCTTAGATGCTAAAGGTGTGACTCTAGAACAGGACGGTGCACACTACATCTTTGTAAGGATTGTCTAAAGACTTTCCATTTATCTCTGCAAAGCAAAGACATTGCATTTCTGAACACCTGGAAAAGCAGATATAAATTTTTCAGTCTAGAGACCAAAACTATGGAGATGCCCAGCATCCTATATGTTTTTGCATTTCTTCCAGTTCAGAAGCACTCTGTACCCAGAAGTCTGCTAAAATAATGGCTTGGATCCAACAGGAGATTTCTGCACATGCTAGGTCTCCTTGCGCATGTGGAAGCGTGTAAAATACCTTGCACTCGCTCCCATGCATTTAGTTAAAATATAGTAAATCTGAGCTGTTTTTTTCTTATTGTGCAAGACATAGTGCAAGTAATTTTGGGGCACTATAAGGTATAGCAAGGCACTAGGTGTTGCAGGAGATTTTGCAGAAGCCAAACTGTGTTAAGTCTATTCATGTTTCCATTTGCACATTGCTGGATCTAAGCCAACGAGTGGAAGGAAAATAAATATTAGTGCTCTTCCACAGATGTTTATGCAAGAGGTTGCACAAAACTTCATACATTTTTCTATAGATAGCAGTTTTCATGTTGATGCAAAAGGTTGCACAAGTTCTTGTGTAAGGAGATCAAGACGCACAGGTATCAGTTTTTTCTTGAGCAATGTTCTGGATCAAGATGAAAAATAGCTTTTGTTTGTGTGGAAGACCCTTTGTAGATGTGGAAGTGTACATTTGTATTTAACCCAGCAAGACTGAACCATTATTTGCATTAGTCTGTATTTAAAATAACTGCTACAATAACATTAAAGCATTTGAAAATAAGTTATAATTTTGGAACACTGCCTGGCACCTTTAGGCCCTACAATATTTTTCAGGTTTAGACCAGCACTGAACAATAGGAGTCTCTTGATTACACCTATACAGTCCTTCCATGCTGCATATTATAAACTGTATTTCCATAACTACGAGACTAACATAAAATAAATATGAACTATATTAGATGGGACCGTCTTCATCTCCCCCCCCCCCAATATTTCCAGCAAACTTTAGGTACGTGCATGTTACATCATTTCAAAAGCATGTATAATTGAATATTTGACTTAGGTTTTTGCTTGAACCAAAGTAATTAATAAATGTCTTCTGGTTTTCACTCATTTATGCATGTTGTGTGAAATTAATATTTTCTAAATATTTATTCTTCAGTTAATCCTAAATGACATATGCCATATTTATCTCTTTTCAGCCAACAAACTACTCTAATCCAGTGTACGCAAAGTTATACATGGATGGGCAAAATTGTCGAAACTCCTTAGCAAGTGTTGATGAAAGGAAAGAACTCCTTCCAAAGAAAATAGATATTGGAATAAGGGAGACTGTGGCATAATCTATTGTAACCTTTTGTATACTGTATAAATGTATAAAATATAAGGATTACTTTTCTATGTACCAACAGTATTATAATTGTTTGGGCATCAGCATTACCTCTGGATTTATTTTTTTCTGTTTGGTTGGTGGTTTTCTGGGTTTTCCTTTTGCTGATGACTTGACCGACCATTTGTATGGTATTTTTAGGGGGGGGGGGGATCTGCACTACCAGTACAATTTACAACAATGCTGCTGATACAACACACATTGAATTTGTTTAAAAATTTTAAAAAAATCCTTTGTAGTGTGAATATGAGCGATCTATTTTGTATGAACTCTTTTTTGTTTTAATTAATCAATGAAAATTATTTCTGCACTTTTCCATGATATGGTCCAACAGCTATAGTACAGTGTGTGAATTTGTTTCTGTTTTAAATGGTGAAAGTATGATTGGATAGTCTACTCTCTTTGTGCCCCTTAGAAATTCACTTCAGAACCTTAAAGTAACAACACTCTATAATTTCACAAATCACACGTAACTTGTTTTTACAGTTTGCTTTACGATGCCAACAAGCTATGAGTACTATAGAGAACATCCAATGGTCTGCATGAACACAGATTATTCGGTTTTGGGGATTCAGTGGTAGTCCATGCTATATTAAACATATATACCATGTTTTTAAAAAATCCTTTGTATTTAGTAAACCTGTATAGACTTTAGTAATATACAACTTGCAAGAGGAAAGACCTTAACTGATGTGTGACAAGGCCTATTCTGCTGTCCTGTGTACATTAGCCTACCTGGAGCACAAGAGGGCATTGCCAACACACATTATATATTTATTTACTCAGCCACATGTATTATTTGTGTATGATAAATTCCCCGGTGATATAAGGAGAACAAAAAGCCATAAGCACACACACAAAAAATAGACTCCTCAGAAGGAGGAAAAAATTCTCTTTACGTAGAAATATTAAACCAGCCCAACCAAATCTTCATAATTTTTGTATCTATGGAAACATTATTTAAAAAACTACTGTGGATTAATTTTAAACCTTCTTGAATAAACCTCAGACCACATTCTCAGCAGTGGAGAGCATTAAATGTAACAAGTTTCCAGCACTTTCTCTGGTAGCCTATTTTATGTTATGTAGAATAAAAACAAAAAAATAAATACAGTTTGCCTTTTAAAAATTATGACATAAGTATGTAGTGCAATTTCTCTAGGCTGGAAAAAATGAAATCTTTTATATATAACTTTAAAGGCACAAAAGACTTCACACACATGTACAAAAAAGAATTGGAGGGGTTTTTTGTTCCCTCTGCTACATATTATTGATTTTTCGCTGTCCTAATATATTAATCTAACAGATTAAATATGTTTGTGGTGGCTCTTTATTCCCTTTGTACAAACATTTCAAAAATAACAGCTGTTTTATAAAAGATTTTTGTTGTACTCTGTGCATGCATACTACCTATTTCTAAACTTTGCCATGTTGAGGCCTTTATTAAAAAGAATTTGATTCATGTAATAGTGCAGTTTTGCTTGAAAAAATGTTATGCACATCATATTTTTTCAGGTTCTTGTTTAACTCTTTATTTTTTGATTGAACAGTATCCTTCATTTGCTTAGATAGTTTGCCTATGTTTCTAAAAATGTAAATGACATGTTACATACTTTATAAATTGTTGACTTTTGCTTACTCAAATGAAACACTATATGTTTAACTATTGTGCAGAACACTTCTTAACACATATAACACATATAATTAATATCCACTCCAATAATAGAAGATACCAGGGAAAGGTAGAAAAATGCATTATGCTAATGAAGGAAAGAGGAAAATGGCATATCTGTCTCTCTGCCAAGCCTCAGTACAAATCTGAGGGGAATTCTTTTCTCTTTTTTTTAGAATTCGTAGGTTAAAGGGATTTGTAGGTAACTCTGAAACCTTTTAAAATAAGGGAACTCCAGTAGATAAAATGGTTGACAAATTAAGAGGGGTGTGAGGGGAGCTGAATTCATCCTCCACGCTTCCACCCAAACACCTAACTTGAAAGATTTCGGGGTCTTAAATGGTTATGCCTAATAACTCTAGGCACTGGATTTGTCTAGGGAATCATGTGCACAGCATCAGTTTGTGTATCCGATTAGCAATACAATTAGGAATACAAATGCAAGGTTTCAGTGTTCTAGTTAAAAGAAATTTAAATTCAAACATTCTTATTCACTTGGGGGCAGATCTTAGTCCTAATTCCTAGGACCCTCCTGTGATTCCATTTTAAAACAGTGAGACATTGCTGCCTTCCAGTCCATTCTTAAAGAGGGTGCATATTTCACGTTTAAATTATTTAACAATACCATCCAGCCTGATGACCTTAATTGGTAATTCATAAAAGAGCTCTAAAATTTAACTTTTTGTCACTTCCATTTGACATAGCTCTCTCACGCCCTCCCTAAAAAGTGGTTTAGATATACCATAGCTTCCTAATGAAGAATGGCACTTTTCCGGAATGTCTCTGTTCTTTTTCAGTACTCACTTTACACTTTTGTCACCTCCCTTTATGGTTTCCTTCTTCCGATGGTATTTGGTGGTTTATGACTTAGCAATTTCATCCTTAAAAAAATCTTTTTTTACTTGCTTTGCCACTTGAATTTAATTTGCCAGAGTTCATTATCATTATTTTCATCATTTGGGTCATTTGCCAGAGTCTGTATTTCTGTTCATTATCATTATTTTCATCATTTGGGTAAAACTGACGCTAGAATGTTTTCTGCAGTGTCACGTTTTCCCCTGCCCGCTCTTCTATTAAACTGAGGCTTTCCCTTGTTTCCACAGATGATTTCTCCCTCCCAGGAGCAAAAACGCCATTTCCCCCCTCTTGCGGTGCAGCATGGGAATTCCTGGAAACAGAGAAATCTGATGCTGCGGAGCAAAAGGGAACAAACTGCGTTTTTTGTGCATGGGACTGCAAAAACATATGCAGAAACGAGGGAAAGCAGCAGAGGAATACAAGTGCAGACGAAGGGAAAACTGACACTAACCCATTCAAGTGCGGAAAGATTACGAATTATTAGCAATTCCGAGAATACCGTCTCTTAATAAACATTTTCTGCCTCAGACACTGTAGAAGATGTCTAAACTAAACCTCTGTGGCTTTGCTATTCAACCACACTAGCATCCTCTTGGACTTAGTTTAATTGGACTTAGCCTATTCTTGCCCTTCTAATTCATGGTGTATATTTTATTTGAGTCAGGAGGTGATGGTTTAAAATAATTTTTAAGCTTCCTGAAAAGGTTTAGAGTAGGGTTGTGAGGCATTGTCTGACAAGCAGCAGAAGACCCAGAGGGGTGAATACATAGGGGGCAGCATCAATTCTTATTTTTCCCTGGAAATGGTTAGACTGTCAGCCCAATGGCCATAAAAAAAAAATCTGCTGTTACTGCTCAGAGCAGTGGTGGGGAATGAGAGCCAGGAATGGAAAAGCCCCCACCAGTGGCCTATGTTTAGACCCTTCTTATCCTTACCTTCAGTACCCTTTTAACAAATTGTAGCTTCATGTCTGCCCTTAGCGTAAGATCAGAAAAGGGATATGAAATAAGCTCAATGGCTTGGGACAGAACTGTTTGCTTCTTCAGAAATTACATGTTGCCACAATGGCTTTGCTGAGACCATGCAGAGTCAGGGAGAGATTGTCAGAAAGGAATCAAGGGCAAGGGACTCTCAACTCTTCAAATTTACCAAATTCCCCCTTCATTGCTCGCATTGTGATAATTTTCATCCCCCTTTCCAGCTGAGGAATCCAGTTGGGGTAGAACACTTTTAAAATGGGGAGAAAAACAGCTGGAAAATGGCACCTTTTGGTGCCTTCTGATTTTCTGCTATAGAAGCCCCCCCCAAAAAAAATTAGTTCTGCATTCATGTTGCAAAGAAGTATGAATGTGTATATAAACTACATTGTGTAGTTACATGAGCTTGAATTAAAAGTTTGTTTCAAAAGCTTTTTAATTAATGTGATGCATTTACCAATTAATGACTATGGGTACTTCTGAACAGGCTTTTAGCCTTGCTTTTGCTGCCAACTAGGAGTGTGGGGGGTTGTACCTTTCTCACACAAGTTGTCTAATCCATTTTCCTTCTGTGTGTTCTCCATTTTTTTTCTTCTGGTTGCACGTTTGATGCACTTATGTTTGCTGGCTGCCCAGACTGTTTCCTTATATGACATTGCAAACCTGAGCTTTCTTTGCAGAATTCCTCTGCCAACACCAAATTAGCTGTGTCAAAGGGCCACTTTGCCTCTGCAGACTAAGATAGGATTTTTTCAGTGCATCTTTTTTAGGTGCTGACCAACTGTTGTACTCTTAAGCTGTGGAGTATTGTGAGAAAAATTCTACTTTGTGAGCTACTGGCATTACAGTTGTGAGCAAACAATTAGGCTACTGCATAAATTAGTTGGCTCTGGAGCCATCCTTCCTGAGATAAGGCAAAAATTCGTGAGCTGGAGGCTAAAAAACTGTGAGCTAGCTCACACTAACTCAGCTTAGAGGGAACACTGGTGCTAAGTCTTCATTTCCCCTCCTCTTTCTTTTAAATTACAACTGAAATCTCCATTCCTACCTGGCTTCAGAGAAAGACCAGGGTAGGCATGTACACTTGAAAAAAGATCAGTGTTTTTCAGATTTTGAGAATGGTTTCTGTGGCAGAACGTGCCTGCTCTGGACTGCGGGCCCTATTCCACCCTGCCCTCCTAGGTTTTTCTCACACCTGGAGAGGCAGTTCTTCCACTTTTGGGTAGCCCACCACCACCTGACCTTTGTAAGGATTTGCCCAATGGGAGGGTCAGGACTCCAGCCTTCCCTTCCAAGTTCTCAGACTTTGCCTCTGTGTCTCTCACTGCTCAGCTCCTGGTCACCATGGGAGCTGTTTACTGCCTTGCACACCCCTAGAGGAATAGCAGCCTGCCAACTGCCTGCCTTCTCCCTGTGCTCCTTTTAAAATACTGTGTCTGAGATGGTGGAGGTCTATGTGGTACAGAGAACCACTGCAAGCATCACACTCCTCTTCATTTGTCTACCCACTGGCCAGGTCAAAGAGGATTTCCCTGGAGATCTCTGGGACATTTCCTTCCTGGAGTCCCTCAAGCATTTCATCCCTCTGAATCTCTGTTCCCTGCTAGGAGGAGGGGAAGAGCTTGAGCTACCCATTATCTCTCCTGCTAGATCTATTAGCATTTGTATGAAGGTGAGCTGAGGTATGTCTGGGAAGCAATTGAACTGACTCTCTGCCCAGAGGGAAACAAAACGCAAAGTGAAGGTTTGGCTCCTTTCAAACTGCCCGTGAAAAATGCATTTCTTCACAGTTTTCATATTGGTATTCTGGATTATTCAGTTCCTCTGTACTGTTTGGGGATCTGAGGTGTTTTTCTTTCCTTTCTTTTTTTTAATTCTGAAAAATTCCCTGTGGAGGACTTTTTCTGGGCGATTGGAGTGGCCATTTTTCAAGTACATGATACCAAAATTACAGGGAACCTACTAGTCCTCCCTGTACACTAAAGACTCCCCCACCCTGAGTTTCAAGTGAATTAGATAAAGGGGGTCTAATTATATGATCTGCTGAACAAGGTACTCCTAGCCATCCTACTTGTCTCCATTGTTCCATATGGGAAAGAAGGTTTCCTGTGATACCTCTGTTTCAAAACAGAGGAAGTCAAACCTAGACGTGGAATAGTTTTGTGGTCACGTACTCTGCTTGCTTGTCACCAAGATATTTAAACTAGAATTTTCATTATTTGTATTAGACAATAATCAGTTTATACTGATTATCTACAGTCCGTCATTTTTATTTTTATTTTGCTGTTTATTCTCTCTCAATTTTCCCCCTCAAGTATCTTTGAAAACCTGGGATATTCTAATATATCATGAGTCTGATTAGAAAATAAAACAAGTTTACTTATTTGTTATTAAATTGATATTAGCCGACGTGAGGGAAAGGAACCAAGAGATTGTAATTAGTTGAACCAACATGAACAAAATCAGAAAGTGTTAATAATCAGTTTATATCTCAGTCAGTCCATCATTTTTATTATTTTTTTTGCTGTTTATTCTCTCTCCATTTCCCCCCTCAAGTATTTTTGAAAACCTGGGGTATTCTAATATATCATGAGTCTGATTAGAAAATAAAACAAGCTTACTTATTTGTTATTAAATTGATATTAGCCGACGTGAGGGAAAGGAACCAAGAGATTGTAATTAGTTGAACCAACATGAACAAAATCAGAAAGTGTTGATTGTGAGGTATTTGCCCATAGACATGAAAAGACAAGGCATCTTAAACCTACAGGGCTGGATCTAGACTAAACTTTCCATTCAGTGGAATGGAAGTTTCCTGTTTCCTCCCTACCACTGCAGCTCACTGATCTTCCTGAGGAGATAGCAAACCCTCTCAGGAACAGCATGAGAGGGGTCTGCAGGGAAAAGGGGAAATCAGTGGAAATTATCAATTTAGTCTGGACCTAGTGGTATTTTACAGCATTGCTCTGCTATTTATCTGTTAAATTGAAAAGTGGAAAATACCTAGTAGTTTTCATTGGCAACCTTTTTATTTCTTCATCATAAACTTCCTAAAAATTGATTAAAATAGTATTCACATTTATTCAGCACCTCCCTTCATAGTTCAATAGAGCATAATAACAATACAAATGGAAACATGAAGTACCTTCTCATGAGAATGATATTCAAAAATTCTTTTTTGGCCCCAAGCTCAAACTTTGCAAGTTTTTCTGCTTCAAGATGGTAAGTGACATGTTCATTCTAGGCAAGTTCGAGAAATGTTAGTTAAATTTCTTATCCTGTAAGCCTGTCTAACAATGGTAACTCATATAAGGATGGTGTCTTCCAGATTGCCCGAATGTTCTGTTTTGATTACCTTATGTTACTGGGTTTGTTTGTTTGTTTTTTGTGTCCAGACAACTTCATTAACATCCCGATGCTATCCCGTTTTTTCCTGTTCTTTCCTAAACTAGTTTTTCCTGTACTTTTTCCCCATTGTGGAATGAGTTCACAAGATACCTTCTTGCTCAGAATCTGAACATGTTTTTCCCACTTCATGGATTAAGAACATAAGAACATAAGAGATGCCAATGTTGGATCAGGCTAAAGGCCCATCTAGTCCAACACTCTGTCACACAGTGGCCAAAAATACCAGGTGCCATCAGGAGGACCACCAGTGGAGCCAGGACATTAGAAGCCCTCCCACTGTTGACCCCCCCCAGGCACCAAGAAGTCACAGCATCACTTGCCCCAGAGCCCCTATCTATACCTTGTGGCTAATAGCGACTGATGGACCTCTGCTCCATATGCCTATCTAATTCCCTTTTAAAGCCGTCCATGCTTGTAGCCGCCACCACTTCCTGTGGCAGTGAATTCCATGTGTTAATTGCCACCCAAAACTTTCTGGGTGGTTTTTTTTATTATTTGAATGCCAGCATTTCAATGTTTCAGTGCTAGAGGGCACCTACACTGAAACAAACAGTCAGTCCCATTGGGAGACCCAGCACTAGCAGCCAATCATTGTCCTTCCTTCATTCCTTCATTCACAATCAAGCACAAATTCTAACATGTCCATCAACTTACTTACAATTTGGGGTGAGGAGAAGGTACAGGAGGCACTCTGTGTATCCCAGAGGAACATTGATTGCTTTGAGGAAGGAAGGCCTGTGAAGGAAGTGGCAGCCCATGGTCATAACAGGACCACGTAGGAATCAGGACCAAAACCTTGTGTCTGGGGTACAAGAAGTTTGTAGCCCACAACAACCATTTACTGACTAACATTGAATTGTTGGCAGCCTCAGAGAAGATCACTAGAAAAAAGATCATGTCTATGAGCACAGTAATGAAGACTACTATATTGGCATAGCCATGGTCCTTGGGTAGTTGAGGATTTGATAGACTGATTAAAACCATGGATGGATCTATTTTTAAAAAAATAGAGATTCTGCAGTTTTAAACTATATAGCATTAGAAAAAACTTCCACATAACAAATCAAAGAACATACCAAAGTAACAGAAAATCACAATATGCCCCCTCCCTGTTGGAATAAAGAGACACACACAAGAGTTGGGATTAACTAAGGGCCACTTTCTTGATATTTACAACTTCTTCAGCAAGGACAAACCCTGAGTGTGGACTCAGGCAAGGCAGGTGTCAGCCCTCCAACTACCTCCTTGCCTTATGCTGGGAAAGCACCCACGAAAGCACCCACGCCCTGGATGCAAGCCATGCCACTTGGCTCACCCCTGGCTGGCATAGCCAACTGGGAGCCACCCTGCAGCATTCCAACACCCTGAGCCACGTAACTCACAAGGGCAAAGCCCTACCAGAGCAGCTCCAAAGGCAGTCCCCATTCCCCGACCTGGACCATGAAAACTGCAGGTGGATCCTAATGGATCCCTTTCCCCCCAAGCAAGGTAGGTGCTCTCTGATGCCCACCGAATCTGCTTTACCTCCTTCTGTACCAATCAGGCCCCCCCACTCATGAAATGACCAACCTAAGCAATGACTCCACCACCTCCAAAAAACATATGTTCCACTGCATGCAGTGCAAGGTAGATGAAAATACACCCTCATTTTATTTATTTATTTTATTTATTTTATTAGATTTATATACCACCCTCCTCAATGGGCTCAGCAGTGTACAACAGTTAAATTTACATATAAAACAATATTAAAATGACAATTTACACATGAAATCATAAAATACCATATAATTATAAGAGTTGTCAGATGACTAGTCAGGACAGGCCTGATGGACAATTGGCCTGGAAAGATTGGGTCGAAAAACTTAGAGCCAATCAAGCTGGAGGGAGAGAGGGGGATGTCTGCTGCCTCAACCAAAGAGCTCCGTCTTGTAGGACCTGCAGAACTGCAATAAGTCTTGCAGGGCCCTGATCTCACATGGGAGCTCATTCCACCAGGCAGGGGCCAGGGCTAGCTGGATATCCCTGGGGCCGGGAACCACTAGCAGATGTTGATTTGTGGACTTCAGTACTCTCTGGGGCTCATATGGGGAGAGGTGGTCCCATGAGCTCCGGCACATGCAACAAGCCCCGCCCCCTGCTCCAAGCAGCCCTCAGTCAGAGCAAGAAGCAGCCAAGTAAGTTGCAGAGCCCCCCCGGGTAAGTTGCAGAGCCCCCCCCCGCCCCCCTGCCCCAAAACAGTCCAGTGGCACCTTTAAGACCAAGTTTTATTCAGGTACAAGCTCTCCCTCCTCTGGCAGGACAGATCTGCGCGCCCCCCACCAATAGCTAGCCATCCAAAACAGTCCAGTGGAACCTGAGCCCTGGGTGTTGCCTTCTGACATACTTCTGGTGATGTCAGGGTGTGTGGCATACGCAAATAAGTTATGCTAATGAGTTATGCTAATGAGTTATGCTAATGAGCTCCTGCACCTCTTTTTCTACGAAATGACCCCTGATCCTTGCCAACTCCCCCCCCCCAACAACCGGACTTGGGGATGCTTGCATCCCCTGTCATTGCCACCTCCCTTCCAGATGAGGCAAAAGTGGTCCCCAGCTGCAGGCATTGGTCAGCTCCTCAGGTGGAGGAGCTGAGCACTGAACAGAAAGCTCAGGGAATGATTGCATAGAATTTTTATTTATTAGAATGTCCCTGATACACATCAAAAATATCTTGCTAATTATAAAAATGTAGACTCCTCCCAATGCATGTTTTGAACAAGTGCCATTTTAAGATATACTTTTTCATACAAGAGAGCTTTGTATGTGTATACACACACACATAACAACATTCTGTTGTAGAATCAACCATTAAAGACTGGCACCTCATTATGTATCAGTAAAAATCACAGTGTACAGTATACATTTATTTTGTTACAATATTTTGTTACAATAATTTTCTATTATTCCAAGGCAGTGTACAATCATGACTAGAAAGCCAAGCAACACAACATATAACAAAAAGCAAAACTGAACCAACCTGTAACAGCAACAACTGTACATTGAATGTCCGACAGAAAATAGTACAGGTTTGACTTGGAACAGAATTCCATCATGGAAGGGCCCTTTGAAAACAGTCTTGTAGACAGGGCAGATAGTCAGTGGTTGGCAGGGATCATTGCATAGAAAAAGAGGTGCAAAAGCTCATTAGCACAACTTATTAGCACAACTTATTTGCATATGCCACACACCCTGACACCACCGGAAGTGTGTCAGAAAGGCAACACCCACTGCAACTTACCTGGCTGCTTCTTGCTCCTCGTGGCCCGGGGCTGCTGAGAGCAGGGGGCAGGGCTTTTTGGATGTGCCCGCCCACTGGGCTCTTTACTGCCGGAGCTTCGCTCCTGTGCGCTTCTGCAGGAAATGACCCCTAGTGGTTGGCAACAGTTGGGAGTCAGGGGTGGGGACATGGGGGCACTATCAGCATGATGGCATTAAGTCACTTCCAGGGAAAACCTGCAAGCAATGTCACACTGCTTTAGGAATTTTATCATAAAAATGGGAATGCCTTTGCTCCAACAGTGATTTTTCCTCATTCTTTTTTCTCCAGCCAGCTGTTGGAGCAGTAGCAGGCAGCCGGGTTTGCTGGTGGGAGGTCTTCCATCATAGTGGTAGACCTGGCAACCCTATGTGTAGACATTACAAAAAGCTATCAGAGTTAGTGCCTTGCAGAGCACCTCTGGAGGACTGTTTCTCAATGAAATGGGAAAACTAAAAAGAGGAGTAAGATGAAAACATTTAAAACAAATATATGTGAAAACAAATAAATGGAAAACAGCATATTTGTACATTCCTGTTTGTTTCTCCTGTGACTATAATTTAGATAATTGATTCTATAATACATTATGCAAAGCACTCTTTTTATGCCATATCCATTTGGGAAAGGATGTTTCATAAATATCTCTAGACTTACTGTAGGAGACTACCTTTAGTATTTGATGATAAAAAATGGTCATAAGCTATGTGTAATTGAAATGAGAATGAGCCCTTTTATGATACACATCCACACATTCCAAAACACATTCTAAAACATATTTACTAAATATTTGAAAAGATGATGTTCAATGGATTTTCTAAGACAGGAGGCTGACTCATGACAGCCAATTAATTATAACAATTAGAGGAATTCTAGACAAAGTACCTTCAGTGTTAATATGAAGGCTAATTAAAATTCATGTCCCATAAAAGTCACTTGACTCTCAATTATGATTAAGTATGCAAGGTCATTAGAACACAGTGGGAGACTGAGCCAGAATCAGTCCCCTAGTTAGTCAGTGACAGTTCAAAAGTATTGTCATGCTTTATAAAGAACTGTACGTGAAATACAAACTACAGTTCAGTGTGAAATGTAAAGGAGTGACAGAAACAGTAATTTTCTGGCCTTGAGGCCTATTTTTGTGCGGTGGTGCCTGTTTCCAAATCAGAGATTCAGTATTCTATCCCAGATGTTTAAAATACTTATTAAAGTTCAAAAGGTCTATAGTTTAAGAACTGGAAATCTTGACCTATTTTATACCACTAATTTTGTAATCACAATTAACTACCATTACTGGCTTTCACGATAAGCTACTGTTACGAAAATGGCAATAGGTCTCTTATGGTTTCAGTAATCTATCTGTTAGATTTTTGTGCTCTGTTGGAAAAAAGACTAATTTCCAAAACAAACAGCCTGCCAGATTAATAAGACTACAAGTGATGCTGGATGATTTTTCCAAATCCCTGCCTGACAAAGGGGACGTATACACGGTTATCCTCATTTTATCCTCATAAAAACTTGATGAGTAGGTTAAGCTGAGAGAGAACTATTGACCTGTCATCCTCCAAAGAACTTCATGGCTGAAAGCAAAAGTCCACATATATGATCTGAGTCTCCTGGTGTGTGATTTACCCATCAAAGACTGCCATGGGCACTATGGAGTTGGGCTCTGGTGCTAGAAAAGTGTGGTGCTGTTTTCCCTGTGCCATTTTCTGATCAAAAAACCACCACTCCAGGCTACTTTTGGTACTCTAATGGGGAAAGGTCATATTTCTCTTCTTTTTCCTGTTGGGTCTAGAAAGCAACCTTCTTACAACTGATGAAATAACACAAGGAGGGAGACATTAATCTTCTCTGCCCTAGCACCACTGTCTGAGTCCATATCACATGTGTCACTCCTTGTTGCAACTAAATTTAACATCTGGGGATCTTATCACAAATCTCCAGTCTTATGGTCGCTGGGTGCCAAGTGGGGATTTGAATTCCGGTCTCCCGAGTCTTACTCTAAAACTCCAACCACTGTACTCAATTTATTGCATTTTATTAATTTATTTAGAATACTTTTAGATCACTTTTCTTTCAAAAAGGAAACCAGAGAGACTCACAACAAACATTAAAATCAACAGTACAAGAATAGATCTAAAACAAATTAAAAATACAGAAAGTCAGAATCAGAATATTGCCTGTTGTGATTGATACCAGCTACTGCCAAGTGTTATCTTAAATAACTCAGACTTCATGAGGCGGTTGATATAATGTTGGATCCATGATTAAAAGAAACTCAAGATCAGCTGGTGGCAGTTCTCACATGTCTGCAGGAGACAAAAGGGAGAAGGAGCCGCAGGAACAATCGGAGCTGCTATATTGGTTCATGGAAGGAGAGATGGTTCTAGATCCCAGGTCATGAAGGGCCTTAAAGGTAAGAGCTAACAAAATGGGAATGATATGTGCAAAGGAGTTTCATGCACATAATAAGCTGCTGCATTTGGACTGCTTGAACTGTCTGAGTTGTTTTCAAGGGCAGCCCTACGTAGAATACATTACAATAACATAACCTCATGGTTATGATAACATGGATCAGCACAGCTATATTAGCGAAGTCTTAAAAAGGGAAACAATTGCAGGTGAAAAAGTGGTCAGCACAATTCTCTCTAGGACAAGTAGCCTTGACAACTAACACCAACCTCTATCTTGTATGGATACAGTTTCAGCTTGTCACCATCCACCAGTTCACCATATCAGCCTGGAACAGAGATGGCTGCATCTGGGGGCTTCTTCAAGGAAATATATACCTGAATATCATCAGCATACTGATTACATCTAGTGGTCTCATTCACTGGTCTTAACATTAATACAGAAAAGCACGTGATCCCTAGGGAACTGCATAGGCTAGATTCCAAGCTGCAGTTTCACAGTCCCCAATAACAACATTCTGAGCACAGTCAGATTAAAAAAACCCATCTGAACATTTCAAGAGTATGGCCCCTGTTCATAACTGTGGTTTCTGTGCAAGCACACGTAGGGACTGCACAGTCACAGGGCAACCACAGAGAAAGAGTTTCCGAGATTAGTAGAACTTTCCAGAGCCTCAGAGTGTTCCCCCTGCCCCCTGTCTCCAGTAACTTCTTTCCTACACAAAGTGTCACGTGACTGAGGTGGGGCAAGCACTCTCCCCTCCATTCTCTTCTTGCTGCCATAAGGAGAACACAGGTCTTTCTGAGCTGCAACTTTTTTCATCTTTTTTGTCAGCTTCAGATCGCCACGTTGATCACTAGAGCTGGTGCGATGGCTCTGTGGAGCCAAAATTGCTCAAAACAATGATCACAAGTTGTGTCTGTTGCGCCTTGGAGGAGAGCATAATAAGACCTCATGCCCAGCTTGCCACTGCCTTATTCCAAAAGCAATCTCTCACAATATGAACCTAACAGCCATACATGTTACAGGTCAGGAAGACACTCTAGCAGACACACTGAGCAGAAGCACAGACATAAATCAGGAATGGTCGATTGCCAGCAAGTATCTGGCCCCTATGTTTCCCAGGCATAGACCTCATCTAGTACCAACACCAAATGCTGCCTTTATTTCTCCACAGTGCATCAGACAATGCATCCCCCCCCAGTTTAAATTCTACACAAAGTGGTAGCCAAATTAAAAGTGGACAAGACCACCTGTATACTTCTGGTGCCTTACTTCCCCAAAAGAATGTCATTTCCAACTCTGTGGCAGCTGGTCAAAGAAGTCCACAGGGTTCTACCCCCAGCAGATGATCTCCATCTGTCATCCCGATGTCCACTCCCTACATCTGACAGCATGGCTGATTCTGCCTTAACTAACCTATCCAAAAGAGTCAGGGAGGTCATGGTTGCATCTCGTAGGTCCTCCTCTTGAAAATCTTACTTTTTCTGAATGGAGGAGGTTTGCAAAGTGGGCAGAAGACCAAGGCATCAAGCTAGAGACATATGATTTGTCAAGAATATGCCATTATTTGTTAACACTGAAGGATAGGGGGTTAGTCTCTTCATCCATCAAGGTTCATTTAGCTGCCATCTCTGTCTTTCATAAGGGCATCAGAGGTTCTTTTGTGTTCTCAGTTCCCGAGTCTAAATAGTCTGTTAAAGGTCTACATAATTTTTACCCACTTATTGTGCACCCTGTACCACAATGGAGTTTGTCCCTTGTTCTAGCAAACTTAATGCATAAACCCCTTGAATCAATGGCTAAGTCTGACCTGTCTTTTTTGTCAGAATGTCAGGTTCAACAGTCAAACAAATGGAGTACAGTCTTTCAAGAAGCATATACTTTATTGTCAGTACTATTGGTCAGGAACACAAGCACTGTTAGGAATGATTCAAAAGGGAAAGCTTACTGAGATATACAGAGTTCAAACGACCCCCCCACCACCACCCGTGGGCCAATCGGTCTGATTCCTGCGGGCGGGAAAGAATAACCGAAGGCACAAAGCAGCTGAGCTGGGAAACGAAACCATTCACACGGTTGATTAATATGAAGACACTACAATGGTACAAGGTTACAGATAACAGGAGAAGCAAGACAGGGAAAGGAATGTGGCACCCACTTGTACACAGGTCAGGCGGGTGCCCCCTCAGTCCATAAACCGTATGGCAGCATAGCTTACATTAAGATGGCCTTTCTGGTGGCAATTACTTCCCCATGCAGAGTTTTGGAACTGGGGGCACCAAGTTGTGATCCACCCACTACCAAGTTCCACACAGACAAAGTGGTTCTCAGACCCAGCTTGGCTTTCTTACCAAAAATTGTATCTCACTTGCACATAAATCAGAATATTACACTCCCAGTTGTTTTACCCATCCCTGACCGCTCCATCCACACAGACTCTGCATACATTAGATGTTCGGAGAGCACTTCTTTTTTATTTAAAATGCACAGAACAGTTTAGGAAAGATAGGAATTTGTTCATTTGTTTTAGAATTCCAAATAAGGGGAAGGCAACATCCACTTAGTCTCTGACTAGGTGGGTGGTGTCAGCAAACAAAACGGCAAATAAAGAGGCAGGCATACCTTGCCTTATTGCTTTGAGGGCACACTCCATGAGGGTCCAAAATTTGTTAACAGCGTTCATGTCCAGGCTACCCTTAGATGACATCTGCAAGGCAGCCACCTGGTCAATGCCCTCAACACTTGTCCAGCACTACTCCATGGACATTGTCAGGTTCCACAGCAAGTAACTCTTCACACATTTCCTGAGAAGCGTTATGCTTTATTAGAGTACAAAACCAGTACCATATCCACAGAATTATTGTTAGGAATAACTATAGGGCGGGAACATCCGTACATATAGCCAGACGAGGCGAATAGCTAAGCAAATGAACTTCGAGCGCGCGGGCGGGATTTTTCCCGGTGGAAAGTTACATAATGAACAAGAGACTCGCAGGGCCCCTGAGACCAGAAAGATTCACACCAGTGGTGGACCACAAGCCCTCCCATCCTTACAAGCCCAGACTGATAACGCCGTCTAGCCGAGCCAGCTCCCACGGTCTCCGAGGCAATGTTTACGCAAAGCTGCTGAGCTGCGAGCAAGCAGGAACGGAAGGACAGAAGCAACATAAAATGGCAGCTAGCAGACATCCATGGAGTAGCAGAATGAGGCAGCTGTTGAGAAAGCAGTGTTACAATCAATCAGTTTGCTGTGTAGAATATCTCCTCTGTCTCCAGACAGAATGGAATGTATTTCTGTGGTATAGCAATCGCCTCACTTCAAAGAAGAGGATTTTGTAAGGTTGCCTCCATGCTTGAGAGGAGATGGATGGCGCAAAATGACAAGGTCTCAGTTACTCTCAGCATTCCACATATCTGGATACATCTGCCCATCAATCTCCAATTCTAATATATCTATTTCCTTCACTATGTTTCCCCGTGGAATTAAACCCAAACAAATGGTAACCATATAAACTAAGCTTGTTATTCCTGGTTCATCCTTGAATCTCTTAAACATCTTCATTGATGTTTGGTGTAGTGGTTAAGTGCACGGACTCTAATCTGGGAGAACCAGGTTTGATTCCCCACTCCTCCACTTGCATCTGGCTGGATGACCTTGGGCAAGCCATAACTCTGGCACAGCTGTTCTTGAAAAAGAGCAGTTTCTTTCAGAGCTCTCTCAGCCCCACCTACCTCACAGGGTGTCTGTTGTGGGGAGAGGAAGGGAAAGGAGTTTGTAAGCCGCTCTGAGATACCTTTGGGTAGTGAAGGGTGGGGTATAAATCCAATCTCTTCTTCTTCATCATCATCATTATGGTGTATGCCCTCTACCTATATGTATGGACTGGTAACTTCCATTGCATTGTATCCTAAGAAGTGTGTGCTCATGAAAGCTTATACCTTGAATAAAACTTTGTTAATCTTAAAAGGTGCCACTGGACTCAAACTTTGTTCTGCTGCTTCAGACCAATATGGCTACTCGCCTGAATCTACCTCACAAAGACAGAAATTGATCTATAATTGGCCAGGACGTATTTAGCCAGAGAGGGCTTCCTGAATGAAGGAAAGACTACAACCTCTTTCAGAGACTCTGGGAAGTCCTCTTCATCAATGAATTCCTCAACTTATTCTTACAAGCTTTTAATAACTCAGAAGGGAAAGCTTCAGAACTAGGCCTAGTGGTCTTCATGACAGCCAGAGTCCTGTGTGCACTGCTTAGGAACACAAAGCAAGGACTATCAATTAAGAAAGGATCTGATAATGATCAGGCACCTCTGCAGCATGATCTATTACCAAACTGGCATCCAGGTCAAAATGGCATTGAGAGATCTTATCACCAAAGAACCAAGAAAATACCACAATGCCCAGATTGCTACCACCTAAATCTCTAATTATTTTAAATAATTTGCCACACATGATTCAGCTGATGCAATGATGATACTTCACTGTCACCTCATAGGCCTCTCAATGTACTTTATAACTTCATCTGTCCGATCTAGCACAAGTTTTCTGCTAACAACACTCAACTCTGTTAAGCTTCCCTAGCTTTGTAGTAGACCAAGAGACTTTGTTTGTTATAACTTTTTGCCACGCCCTTCTGAGTGCATGAGAATTCAGTATGGCTACACGGAAAAATTCAGGTGTTTTGTTGAATGTGTGAAACAAATTTCATGTTCATATACTTACGATCTATTTATATAGATACAATTTTTATTAAATGAGAGTGCAGGACTTTCTGACGAAAAATATCCTTGTTTTACTGGTTCAGTTTTACTGTTACAGCCATTGTTTATATGGCTCAACAATTTTTAACTTATATTTTTCATACCACAATTATAAAAGCAATAGTCAAAGGTAATTTATGTGTCATGCAAACCAGTCCTATGGCCTAGCCTAAAACAACCACAACCCTACCTACATTGGTACAATGCACTGGGATTTACCAGCAAGTCAAAAAATAATAATTGTTTTAAAGGCAGACTTTCCAATTGATATTAGGTAATAACAATGCATCTACACAGCATGAGATGGCTTTCTTTGAAAATCCAGCTACCTTTATCTCCAAACAGAAAAAAAAGACTGCTCAAGACTTTATCTCAAGACTGCTTGATTGCTATTCTTTGACACCTTTGCCAAGTTTGTGAGATTTTACTGTCATTGGGTTTCCTGTTTTGAACTCTGCAACAGAATCGGCAATGCTAACCTAAGGCCAGTTTACCCCAAGAGATCATCATCATGTTGACAATCAGCAAGCTAGGAAAATGACTCTTTAAAATCCAGTGCTTCTGTCACCCTACCAGACTCTGAATTAATATGTTTCAGGTTAATATATGTACATATCTTTGCAAAATTGAATAAGGACCTCTTTAATTAACTGCAGTCTATGCAGCACTCAGCATGGTTAATGAAAGCATTAGCAACCAGTTTCATTTATTTTCATTTTTTTAAAAAGAGATTCTGAATTGGAATGCTTTTACATTGTCTGAAGGGTTTGGGGGGAAGGGGAAGTCACAGTGCTCAGCATAAAAGAGACATGCTTTTGATGCATAGTGGCCTATTATCAATCTGAAACACATTATTTAACAACCTTTTAAGGAAGATATTGTAACAATGTGTGTGACTGAGCTGTTTGATGATTACCATAGAATCAGGACGAAGGGCTACAGTGCCCCGTTTGTATTTTCCCAAATGAATCAACTCATGAGCAATTTCATGTTAATGACGCAACATAATAAAATTAAATTTCAGATAAAATTCATACTGTGAGCCCAAGCCACATTCTAAGAGAGAGCTTGGGATTTTGTATTCTATCAGGAGCCTGCTAGTAGGGACATGTATATCAATTATTATTATTATTATTATTATTACTGGTTTTGTAGTTGCTATCTTTACCTTAAAATTTTTTATTCAGATTTTTCATGATCAGGATTAAAAATTTGATTCTAAAACCTGCTATGCTGGCATGCTGCTGATGCCATCAGTATCCTATGTTTTCCCAGCAGGAGAAAAAAAAATGACAGACAAGGACCTGAGAACATAGCAGGAGTGCTGAAGCAAAGGATGACAACATCTAGGTAAAGGTAAAGGTTTCCCTTGCTTGAAAGCCAGTCGAGTCCGATTCTAGGGATGCGGTGCTCACCTCCGTTTCCAAGCCGAAGAGCCAGCACTGTCTGAAGACATCTCCGTGATCATGTGGCCGGCATGACTAGATGCCAAGGTGCACGGAATGCTGTTACCTTCCCACTGAAGTGGTACCTATTTATTTACTTGCAATTTCTTGCTTTCGAACTTCTAGGTTGGCAGGAGCTGGGACCAGAGACAAGAGCTCACTCTGTCATGTGGCACTCTGGTCTCATACTGCTGAACTACCGACCTTCTGGTCTGCAATTCAGCATCTTAACCACTACAACCAACCAAAGGCAGAAGAATGGATGCGAACGAATGGATTAAGTTCATGGCAATGATTTTTTATCAGTGGGATCACAAAACAATCTGTAGTCAAAATACGCTAAGTATATGCAACAATAATTACATAGAAAACAGTCAATAATCATACCAAACTCATATATATTATAGTGGTATCATCAGTGTTAAAAAGAGCAATTATCAAAAAGTGGGTGGTAACAAACTCAAACCCACAATAAGTCATAGCACATCTCCAAAGCAGCAAACTTGCTTCATTAACAGAACAAGCACACAAAATAAAAGAATTGTTTATATAAATTTCACAAGTCCTTGAATTGAAGTCCAAACATCTCAATATTGTGGCTTGTAGAAAATAAGATCTGTCCCAAATGAAAACTACACAGTTCGGGATAGTTAGTATTTTGGACCTGTTCTTTCATCAGATAAATAAGGTAAGTCTTCTGCAAGAAACCATGTATGAACAACACCGAGAAATGATTCTAACTTACAACCAAAAATCACATCAAACACAGATCACACTCACCACTGACATAAAGTAAATACACATGTATTTATTAGCTTTCCCTTCTCCTCAGGAGCCCCCTTAGTTTCCCAGCAGTCACTGCTGAGGATTGGGGGACCCATCAGAATGGTAAACCTGTGCAACACAGGGATGCAGCCCCAAGAAGGGGGAATTGAAAGGAAGAATCCCCTTTCTTTCTCATGTGAACAGAGCAAGTTTGGCAAACCCATGCTTTGCTTGCATGAGATTCCCACTCCACTCCAAGTTGAGGTGCAGCAGGAGTAGCTCTCAATTTTCAGGAAGGAGGCTCCTGCGGCCAAGCCAAGCCCCCCTCCCAACAAGACAGGAGGCAGCTGTGCCCCGGAGGCACCTCCCATTTTTGGCTTGACCACCATGTCCCTGTTGCTGGGCTGGCTGCTCCACTCCCAAGTGTCTTCCTGCTGCGGCAGAGTAGCCCAACGAGATTTGCACCCAAGCTGTGCCCCCAAGGAGGGTCACTGGGTGAGCAGCAGCATCCCGGCACACCACAGGGCTCCCCCCTCCCCTGACTGGTCTGCTGTGCCCCGGCAAAGGGGCTGCACAGAGCGCCCAACAGCCAGGGAGGGAGGGGGCCTGGCTGGCAGTCGCAGCAGCACTCAGATCTATACACACACAAAGTTCCCTAAAGAGTATGCAATCACTATAAGGTCTTTTTAATTTTTTATCATGACAAATGAAAGTTAAAACACAAATTGTACCCATTTAAAACATCCAATTAAGTAAGAAAATTTCAGATCTCTCTCCTTGATCATATTTTGGATGAGACGAGCTCTAATTGTAACATGAAAAGTGTTGGTGAGCAGGGTTGGGGTAATTAAGCTGAGGCGTTAAGATGTCAGTAGCTGCTTAAAGATTATTAGGAAGAATATGTATACACAGGGGTCATTTCATAGAAAAAGAGGTGCAGGAGCTCATCAGCATAACTCATTAGCATATTTGCATATGCCACACCCCCTGAGTAGGTAGTAGGGTAGTAGGAGTAGAGATATCAGCACTGGTAATGAGACACTGGTAATTTGCCACATTAAGTGTGGAGCTCTCAGCACTACTGGTGGTTAAAGATGCTTGCCCTACACAACAATCTTAAATCCATCCCCCCAAAATTTAGAAGTCATTAGAATCTATACATTCAAGAAAGCTCCTACCCTGAGAGAAACTCTGTTAGTCTTTAAGGTGCTGCTGGACTCTTGCTCCCTTTCACTAATCAAGAATGCAAGCTGTACTGTTAGGTTTCTTCTCCCCCCCACCCCCATCTATTATAAATGGAAAAGGGAACCCATCTCTCTCGCTCTCTGGCATGCTCTCTTTAGCATCCCCCCCCCCGGAAGAAGTCTGCAGGGGGAAACAGCTGGAGGAAAACATTGCTGGCACTTACTCTCACCCTCTCTTTCTCTGGCATGCTCTCTTTAGCTTTTCCACTCCACGCCAGTCAGCCCCCTTGGGCCTCCATCATGAGTAAACACCTGGACTGACTGGATGGCACAGGGCATCCCTCGGGGTTCCTCCACTTCAAACTTGGCTCCCTGGCCTCCTTCCTCGGTTCGGGAGGGATGATATTCCCCTCAAGCCCGGCCTCAGCTCAGACCGCTTCAGCCCTTCCACTCTGACAAAGGGCAGCATTGCCAAAGAGCCTCAGGGCAACTGCTGGCTGGGGCATTCGCCTGACCTTCCTTTCTCCTTCCTTTCTCCTTCCTTTCTCCTTCCTGGTCGGGAAGAAGGCAAAGGTGCCCACAAAAATCTGGGAAGAGCCCTCCACTCCAAGTTGAGGTGCAGCAGGAGTAGCTCTCAATTTTCAGGAAGGAGGCTCCTGCGGCCAAGCCAAGCCCCCCTCCCAACAAGACAGGAGGCAGCTGTGCCCCGGAGGCACCTCCCGTTTTTGGCTTGACCACCACGTCCCTGTTGCTGGGCTGGCTGCTCCCCTACCAAGTGTCTTCCTGCTGCGGCAGAGTAGCCCAACGAGATTTGCACCCAAGCTGTGCCCCCAAGGAGGGTCACTGGGTGAGCAGCAGCATCCCGGCACACCACAGGGCTCCCCCCTCCACTGACCGGACTGCTGCGCCCCGGCAAAGGGGCTGCACAGAGCGCCCAACAGCCAGGGAGGGAGGGGGCCTGGCTGGCAGTCGCAGCAGCACTCAGAGGGCTCTCCTGCCACTGCACCCACTAGAGAGAGGTGCCCAGGCTCGGAGGAAGTCACGACTTCCATCCCCCCGCCAACAAAACTTCTTTGCCCATTGGCTTGGCGGGTGAGACCAGACCAGCAGGAGCCAGGCTTGCTGGGATTGAGCGATGCAGGGGGAGGAGCCCTGCAGTCGATGGAGGGACAGCGATGAGGCGGCCGGGGGAAGCAGTGCCAGGAAGGGAGCGATGGCCCGACCTGAAAAGCATGGACAGAGCATCCCAGTCATGGTGACTGGAGGGCAGCTTCCAGGGGCATACCTGAGCCCAGCCGCGGCACAGGCCGTGGGGGCCCAGAGGGGTGCAGGCGGAAGGAAGTGAGGAGGAATGACCAGATGGACCAGATGACGAGAGCCGCAGGAGCCAGTCCTGCGGCAAGTCGAGGGGTCGCTCGGGAAGAGGCAGGGCCAGACATGGGGCCACTCCGGCTCAAAATGAGTCCTGTATATATAAATAACACCGCACACATATGCTGTTGTTTACTGGGTAATTCAACATTATGTTTGTAAATACTTTGTGAGCTGAAATTATATGTTCAATTGAAACTGTACACAATTGGGGAGTATTATATTTGTTACATTTTTAGTTTGTCCTTTTCTGTGAGATTGGGGACTTCTGGCTCAAGGTAGTGAATGCAAACATTTGTACACATAACTGAGGGAACTGTGTTGCTCCGAGGTAGGGGGGGATTAAAAAACAACAGTAATACAATACCTTTTTTAAAAAAGGACACACACTGGAAAAAAAGAAAATACAGAGTGCATGCTTTGCCAGAAGTCATTATCAAGATGATAAAAAGGGAGAGTTTCAGGAAATGTTGGCAAGAGGTCAAAAATCTGCAGTTTGTTATTCTTAAAATGGAGACTCTGGGTGATTTCTCACGAGAGCTGCCTCGCAGCACAGCGCCGTTTGCCTCAACACAAATGTGTCAATTTCACACCCGAAGCTCCGGGGCTGCATTTGACTCGGGGCTTTGCCCGATTTCCTCCGCAGTTTCGTGATCCTCAAAAACCAGGATCACGAAACTGCGGAGGAAATCGGGCGAAGCCCCGAGTCAAAATGCAGCCCCGGAGCTTCGGGTGTGAAATTGACATGTTTGTGTCGAGGCAAACGGCGCTGTGCTGCGAGGCAGCTCTCGTGAGAAATCACCCTAGGAGGTGTTGCAGACTTCATTAAATTACAGGGTGCTGGGAGGTAGTCAGATTTCAAGATACCCCACAAGCTCCTGGGAAGAAGGAACATAAAATGGCAGTCTCTCCTTTTGTGAAAAGGAATGCAGGCACCCAGTTCTTTTCAAAATGGGCTCCTTGATTAAGATTCTGTCTGTCTATGTTTATGCTTCTCTATTTGGGTGTGCTTTGGGGGATTTCTTTGACTTGTGCTTTTTGCACGTCAGCTTTGAACGTGCCCACCCTTTCCCGCTTCCATTTTCGTTACTGTTTCCCCCCATCCTTTAGCATTTCTCCTGTGAATTTTGGAGGCATTTTGAATGAGAGAGGCTACATGATAGAAACAAGACACTTCTCTCAACATGCTGCCTAATATGAGTTTTTATTTATGTTAGATTCTTTTTGGTCCCCCACTTATAAATGGCCCGGGATGAGGTAGCTTGAGGTTGAAGGCAATCGGCATATCTAGTAAATAACACATTTGCTACCTGGAGCTCCTTGACAGCAAGAATGTGTCAGTGGCAAAAGTGATTACAGTGACCCCTAGCATGATACCGAAGTTTGGGGATGTGTAAGGTCTTGCTCTTTATTTATTTTCTTCTAGTTGGACTGCTTTTCTATTCCTTTGTATAGCAGTATATGGGGACTGCGGTGAGCTCAGCACACAGTGCAGTACTACTATTGTTTAATAAACATAGTTCATGGATGTGAAACCATCTCTGACTATAGGGACAATTGTATAAATAATGATTGAGGAGGTTCTGTTCCACTGTATCTGAGGAAGCATGCTAGCACACGAAAGCTTATACACTGAATAAAACTTTTTTGGTCTTAAAGGTGCCACTGGACTCAAACTTTGTTCATCTCTGACAAGATACCCTTAGATCCAAATATTTCCTTAACTCCAAAATTTGATAGATACCCTTAGACAAGATACCCTTAGATCCAAATATTTCCTTAACTCCAAAATTTGATAGATGAAACAGGCCTGCGATGCATTAAGGGCCAAACTCAACAATAATGGCAAACTTGTGGCTGCCACAAGGATGACATCATCACATGAAAGTTATTTTAAAATGCACCCCCCACCCCCTGCACCTTTACAAGTGTACAAATAGCCATGAGGTTGTGTGCCCCCCCCAAACAGACCACAGCTGCAGTGGGGTGGGGAGAAGAGAACCAGGAGCCCCTTCTTCCCTGGACACATGGAAGCAGCAGTTCTGGAGGTAAGCAGATTGATAGGGAACTTTCTTGCCCACCTCTAGAGCCACTGCCTCAGCTGCAGCCCCCAGGTTTTACCCTCAGCTGCTGACTGCCATGATAGTGGCAATAGCACTGCAGGTGGGCAGGTGTGTGAGGAGGCTCTTTTCCACACATTTGCCCACCTGCAGCACTGTCGCCTCAGTCTCAGTAAGCAGCAACTGAAGGGAAAGTGTGGGAAGGGCAGCTGAGGCAACAGTGGCGGAGGCAGATGTGTGTGAGTGTGAAGAGTGGGTAGAGTGGCAAGATGAAGGTGGGTGGACAGGCAGAGCAGCCAGGATGGGGGTGTACAGTATGGTGAGGAGGGGGAAGAGCAGTGAGGAGAGGGGAGGTGGGCAGAGCAGTGAGGGCAGGTGGACAGAGTGGTGAGGGGGCGGGCAGGCGAAATGGAAAGGAGGAGAATGGGTAGGTGGAGTGGCAAGGAGAGGGTGGGTGGTCAGAGCAGTGAGGCGAGAGTGTGTGGGCTGGCAGATAGTGGAACGAGTGTGCAGTGTTAATTCAGTCCCCTTAAGCAGGAGGCCTCTGTTCCTATAGGTTCTTATCATCTTTGGAGGAACACAACTGTCAGTAGGAAGATGCAGCCTTCAAAATGTTACCAATATGAATTAAATAGCTTATTGAAAGGCACTACTGTATACTGTATAATGAGCTGGTCCATGGGGTCGCGAAGAGTCGGACTCGACTGTGCGACTGAACAACAACAACTGTATAATATAATACAAAAGCAAATTGCAAATTGAATCAGATGCATGATACAGGAATATGTGTGAAAAAGGCATATGGCCATAGAAAGTAATATGGGTTACATAAACAAACAATGCTGAAGCATGAGCAAATAAAACAGAATTTTTAACTAGTTCTAATCAGTTCTAAACCAGTAGAGAACATACTGTTGGCAGATTGTAGATAACAAACAATACTATATCAATCCATCAACATTCAAATGTTCCCCTCCTCAAGACTGATACTCTAAATGCAGCAGTTTCACATATTTCTTCCAGTGGGAGGGAAACCTACAGCAGTGACAATCCAGTTCATAACTCCTCTTTGATGGGTTGCCAGCTCCTTTCCCATTTCGAGCTGATCTTCATCAGAGTTATTCTAATCTAAAGACAAACCATACTGCCAACTATCAAACCAACAGTTACAATGTTTAAAATGTATAGTAGAAGAATTACTAACCTTACAATTCCAAATTAAGTGCACCAATAAATTTTCAAGCTTCAATAGAGCGGTCATAAAATAATCACATTGGGAAAGCAATTATATACACATTCAAAGTTACATAATATAAACACTTCAGTGGTAATTTACAAGATACAGCTGCAAACATCTCAATAAACCAAACAACCTCTTAAAGATACAGAGGGTCATAAAATATAAGAACTCAAATCATATTTTCATTTAGGCCTTTTGGAATTAAAGATTGCAAGGTGTGTATCTAGTATGACTATCATTGTTGTAAACATCTAGTAACATCCAACTGATTA
The DNA here is from genome assembly GCF_001447785.1 of Gekko japonicus. Classification (NCBI taxonomy): domain Eukaryota; kingdom Metazoa; phylum Chordata; class Lepidosauria; order Squamata; family Gekkonidae; genus Gekko; species Gekko japonicus. Next base: position 75,861 of record NW_015169208.1, read on the forward strand.
TAACCTCACCAGTGTAGGAGGGGGAGGGGGAGAAGTATTAGAAATCACTATGGAGGTGGGGCTGCACCTGACAGACGCCTGTTAGGTGTAGGAGGTGGGGGGAGTGTGTTGGGAGCCGTCAGAGAGGCTGGCCAGCAGCTTTGCTTCACCTCACAGGTGGTTGTTGGCCACTCCTGATTTCCTCAACTGTCATTAGCTCTCTGCAGTCCCCTGTAACTGTTGTGTTTTTTTACCTCAGAACACTGAACTCTGCAGCTGGCCAATCAGAGAGTGGGGGGTGCAGAGAGGCAGCTGCCTGGCAGCCGCATAGGAATCAATGGGGGGAGCACATTTTTCCCCTTTTGACCCACTTAGGGGTCAAGTTTCTAAAAAAATCCCTTCTTAGAGAGCACCTACGCCATGGTAGGAGCGGTCTCCCTGAATTTGGAGTCTCTAGGTCCAGCGGTTTGGCCTTGGCGTTGATTTTACAGTGAGGGGACTTTCTTTTATATATATGGATGATGATCTGCTATACATACACATATAGGATGAGTAGTCATACCAACGTACAGTCATTTATGTCGGCAAACCAAAATATAAACCACACCAATTGATCCACAATCTGAGAAATGTCTTAATTTAAATACATGGCCATCCATAGGATGTATGAATTCATGTGTTACCAACAAATGACTGCAGCTTATTCATCCTCTACACTTGTAGTTTCCTATTTTCCTTGGTGGGGTTCTCTCTACTTGTGAGTCAGTATGGACCAAATATCTCTAATAGATCTAGTTCTCCTATATCCTATTTTGGGAAGACTTACATCTAGGGATCTGTTGTACAACATGCCAATTTTGGTGTATAATATTTCTAATTCTATTTGACAAAGATGAAAACTCCATAGAAAAAATAACATAACTATCTGATCTTGTATGTGTATTCAATAAGTCTGTCGTGCTATGGAGTTGCTCCCTTCCATCCATCCTTAATACCATTTTGTGGATAATTCCTCACTGCCAGTTTAGAGCATAATTTATCACCATCCATCAAATAAACATGATGTTCAGAAGAATTACATTTAATGCAAAGGGACTGTCCATATGGTATGTTTTGACATAAGTATTTAGGATGATGGCTATCATCATGTAACAATGAGTTCCTATCTGTAGGTTTAGGAAACAAATTGAGTGGATAATTTCCTATTCTGTGTGAACACTTCTGTCTCTAAAATAATCTTTTCATGTTGAGTAGTCCTTACATCAATGTATCTGTAATATACTGAAATCCTATTCAAAATGGATTGGAAGTATGAAAAACATAAGTATCCTCAAGGTGTGCCATGAACAGATTGGCAATAGTATATGCTATAGGACTCCCCATCACCACATCTTTTATCTGAAAATAAAACTGATGTTGTACCTACAAATAACTTTTCTCCAAAATAATATCCAATAGTTGTACCAAAAATTAAGATGGTGGGAATTGATCACCCCTTTTCTCCAAAAAATGTTTGTGTCATTGATCTAGCTTTATCATGAGATATGTCCATAGTACACAATATCTCATCATCCTTCATGACATATCCTTCTATTTTAGTAATGAACTCCATGGTATTCCTAGGAAAAACATGAGTTTGTGAAACAAAAAGATTATGACAGTTATCTACACACTGGGCCAAAGGTTCAAAAATAGAATTAAATCTTGATACTATCAGTCTACTGGGGGAGGACTTCCCTCTTTGTGAAGCTTAGGCAATATGTAAAAGATAAGAACCCAATAATTCTCAATAACCAAAACCAAAGATACTGATTCAGTCATTAAGCCAAAGGTGAGACTCCCATACATTACTGTTCTAAAGATAGATAATATATGTTTACTGGGATCCCTACTAATTGGTTTATACAAAGTCCCCACGAAAAGAGGGGAAGAAAAACTAAACCAAGCAAGCAAAAACCTCCAAAGGAAGTTTAAAAAACCAGTTAAGGGACAAAAGTTAAAAACATCAATAGGTATAGACAGAAATACACATGCTCATTTAAAAAACATATTAAAACGTTGTAAGGACCCAAATAAAGCCTCACAAAATAATCAAAGTGACAAGTGAACAAAAAACCCCACAACAATATATGACCAAATGCATTTTGGCCCACAAGAGCCTTCGCCAGAGGTCAAATAGAACAGAATACAACATGCAACAAAGTCTCTTTTACACCTGAAGGGCAGTAAACAATTCATATAGGACCAATAAATGAATGTTCCAATCTGGAATTGAATGACACACACAAAAATTTGTTTGTGGAGCCACAAATGTATCTGGCCTTGTGTCAGAAGCAATTGCTTATATTGGAGATAGTAATAGTACCAGTGTGTCCTAAAAGTTTAGGTCCTAAAAGTAAAATTGCCTTATCAGGGCCAATGTAACAGTTTGCCCATGTAAATTACTGTATATTGGTATGACTACTTATCTTATATGTGTACGTATAGCAGAATATAATTACACTATAAAGAAGGGAGAGTTGGTTACCCCTTTGGTTACACATTTTAGGGCTGAAGACCACAGACCATCTGACTTTAAATTTTTAGTCATAGAGAAATTGATTACTCATCCTTCTAATCAATTAGATGTCACTAGATGTTTACGACAACCGTGAGGAAGGTTCCACTGCAGTCTCTATTTTGTTCAGGTAGGAAAGTTTTCTTGGTGGTATTCCCTTGTTGTATCTAGCTGATCATCTGACCTCTGGTTCTTTATCCCTTTCTGGTTCCTGGGGATCTTCCAGTGCGTCATCTGTAGGTTCCAAGGTGGTTAATTGCATTGCTTCTGGCTGATGCATTTTATTTTCTTCCATCTGTTTGGATCCTATGATGTCCATTTTTTCCTGTAGTTTTAGATTCCCCCCCCCTTTTCATCTATGTAGACTATGTTGCAAATTCATATAGTTTGGGTCTTTGGATCAAGGATTCTGTATCCCTTACACCCTAAAGCGTATCCAACAAAAATACCTTTCTCAGTCCTTCACAAGTCTCAGCAAAATTCCAAACCACCAAAGCGGGTAATAGAAAAATTAAAATTAACTCCAACGCATAAATTAGCTCATAATTCAAAGGGAAGTACAGTAAGATAAATGACAGATAAAATTATTAAAATTCTGTAATATGAATATGTAAAAAGCCATCAGTATCTGGGGAATTTTACAAGCTGCCATACAAAACTTCACAGTATATGCTGAAACCAGTGTTTTTTTCATCTATGAGTAGCATTTGAGCATGCATCAAATCTGATTTACCAGGATACCTACTAAACAAGGGAAGGATAAACTTTGAGTGAACCTCTTGATATAAGGGGCAACAAAGTAGAACGTATTGAGTAGTTTTGATCTCCCCTGAACAACAAGCACATAGCCTGACTGCCCTTTGGAACCTTTTTATATCACTCATCCAAAACCGCAGAAGGGAGTGCTTGACATCTAGCAAGGGAAAATGCTTTCCTGTGGCTGAAAATCTCCAATTTGCAGAGATAAGCAGCCAGGGAAACTAGATATCAAGAGTTTTTGAAAGATAGGAAAGTCAGTGACCTCTCTAAATCTGCCTGCTGCCCAGTATCCATCATTCTCGCTTTGCTTTATAACTTGTTTTGCCTGCTTGTACCCCATTTCCAAGACAGAGTGAGGGGAAAAACCCAAACTTACCAGCTTGATCCTAACTGACTTTAACCATATAGATTGATGACTATCCCAAAGAATCAAGAGAGTTAAGCCTTGAAGACTGGACTTTAGCTTTAGCCAAAGGTCAATGGAGGCAAGGCACACCCTAGCCTCAACTTCTACCATGCCTGTCTCCAAACACAAATTTGCATTTGAAACACAGCGGGGTAGTTGAAGGAATGTTCTCAGGAATTTTGATCATACCTGCTCCAGAGGTATCAGACAAGAAGATGGTGGCCCAATAATGGTTCCATATAAAGGTTGAGCCAACGTTGTAGCCTGAAATAGTTTGAGGGCAACTGAAATATATTGATCACCCTTAATTTGTTTAATTATATTATGGGCAGATTTGTGAGGGCAATCTGTCTGTGACATCTGTCAACCCATCGATTGCCAGGGTTGATTCGGCTGATCTGGCTGGCTAGGTGGGTGTTCCCTACCTCCTTCATTGTTCCATGTGTGTCCCTACTAGCTTTAGCTAGATCCAGGAAGGCTGAAGAGGCAGAACCCTCACAGGCTTCTGGGCCTCAAACTCCTGGGAAGCAGGAGGAGGAGAGGGCAAAGCACAGCAGCCTTGGGCCTGAAACTACATGAAAGGCTCTGAAGTTCCTTGTCACTTAGAAAGAAAACCTTTAAAAACTATATTTCTTCCTTGTGGGAAGAACAAGATCTATAGAGATAAAGACCAAAAACCCTAAAAATTTACCAAAAACCCTGCTCAAACTAACATAGGGTGTGAACCTTCAGGTGGGTAAGAAAAATCTGTGAAAATAATTAAATCACACATACACACACACTTGAACCAGATGGTTTGAATGCTAATATAGCTCTTTCTAGCTATCTTTAGATGCCATATCTACAATAATGTAAGCAATATTTAAGTGTTCACCTTGATAAGTGTTTTCTATTATAGAGTGATGGCTAATGGCTGTATGGTTCTGTAAGAAATGTGCATTTGAATTCAAGTAGTGGCTATTCAGTACACCTGTATTTGCATCAGTGATTTGGGGTATTGTGTATTTAAGTACTAGTTATTGTTTGTGATATTTCAACAACTGAATTGGGTCCCCGAGCTATGTGTCAGGTTCCACAACCAACAACGGAGTACACGCTTATCAGAAAGGTTATACTTTATTGAAGAGCTATAGATGCATTAACAGAAGCACTGTTAAGAATGGCGTCGCCCCTACAAGCATAATGGGATATAGTGCATTCGTATGCACCCACCCTTCCATAGGCCAATTAGCCATATTCCCGCGTGTGGGAGAAGGAGCCCCAAACCATTATAGACGAAGCTGGGAACCGATAGTGCTCCCACGGTTTTTCCTTAGCACCAGACACTACACCACCTGCCTATCTTAGAGATAACAGCATTACAGCAGAGATGAAGCACAGAAGAAATGCAGCAGTAATTAGTACACAGAAAAGGGAAGCCTCTGGCCTCATGAACTAACATGGCAGCATAACTGACACTATATTGAAAGTGACGAGGTGCAGATTTTTGTAAAACTGGTTTTTCATCAGAATGGTAAGATTCTTTAGTTAAAATAAGATTGTATACACATTATATGAATGTAATTATTGACAATGTATGTTTGTGGCATGAGTATTCTATCTCTGAGGAAGCTAATGTGAAATGAATATGGAAGCCAGCATGTTTGTAAGAGGCTAAGCTGAAGCTCAAAGCAGATGAAACTTCAAGCTGCAAACTGGATGCTAAAGCTGCAAGCTGAAGATCACACACTCTGAAAGCTGAATAAAAATTGTATGGAGCACTGAAAACTATAAACTGTTAAGCTAAGTACTCACCACTTAATGAGCCCTAATTGGGCTACTTAATGAGGCCTTTTGAAACCTGAAGATTAAAGAAAAGTATGAGTTTGTTATTCAATGAATGGGGGAACTTTTGTTTCATTATATAATGACTAAATGTTTATAATGGGGCTACAGTGGCTCAGTGGTTAAGATGCTGAACTGCAGATCGGAACGTTGGTAGTTCAGCAGTTTCTCCTGAAGCATTATGTTTATAAGTGTACAAGACTGGTACCATGTCCACAGGATTATTGTTAGGAATAACTAGAAGGCGGGAACATGCCAATACTAAAATTGAGTTCAACCTTCTTTTTAATCTGGGTCCCCCCCCCCATTCTGCATTACATTGCCTCCCTTCAGTGGTCAGCCTGGTTTCAGCCTGCTGTTGCCCCGGGTTATTTGGATGTTGTTTTGCCCTGGATTTAAATTGCCTCAGCTCAAACACTGAGAAAATCCAGAGTGGCAGGCAAATGAGGAAAGGATCATAGTCTGAGCCTAGCCCTGACAGAGAACTGTTTAGTAATGACAGAGTTTGTGTTTAGCCCTGACTGGGTGCAGTTTAATACAGACAGAATACTTGAAAGGTTGGCAGGAGGAGGGGGTAGTTAGGTGAAGACTTCTATTCAGGCCAGAAAAGGAGACATATCTTCTAGTGAGAGAAGAAATTCCCTACCCGGTTGGAAAAGGCAGATAACTCTGAGGAGTGGAGTAATCTCTGGTCAGATGTGTTTAGAAACTGCCTTTTGAAACCTGAAGAGTCAGTTAAACTCAAGAAGAGTACTGGTGTGTTTAGTGGAGGAGTTTGGGTACTGGACACAGTACCCCTGTCTTCTGGAAACCAAAAGAGCCAAATACACACAAGAAAATATACTGGAGTGTTTAGGAAACACTGAAACAAAAGCCTCTCATCTTAAAGATTATAAGTCACTGTGAGATTTACCTCAGACCTTTGCTTAAAAATATGAACTGTAGTCTGTGCCTGTACTGATTTACCTCAGACCTTTTACCCCTGATTTCACCTGACCTCTCCCCTCTACATTAATTTTTTAAAATTGTTGTACTTTTAAAAGCTTCTTGAGTGTCATTTCAGTAGTTTAAGTTAAAGAGGGAGACCTTGTCCCTTCCGTAAAATTGCTGGTCTGAGCCAACAGCAAAATATCCAGTAGTTTAAGTTACAGAGGGAGACCTTGTCCCTTCCGTAAAGTTGCTGGTCTGAGCCAACAGCAAAATATCATATGGTGACAGGGTGGGACAGCCATTGTTCTTCACAAAAAAAGAAAATAGATAAATAAGGCTGCTCAGTCAGAAAGGGAGAGAAAAATGGAGGGAAAATCTTGCCTCTGAGAGAGGGACATGGGCAAGGCCATCATACCATCTTACCATGGAGGTCTTCAATCCTGGCTTCTGATCTTTTCTTATTACTATTTAGACTTACACTAAGCTATGGTCCCACCCTGGTAGCTGTGACTCAGTGGTAGAATGTTTCTATTGCATTCAGAAGATGCCAGGTTCAATCCTGAACATTGCCAGTTAAAAGTACCACATGATAGCTGATGTAAAAACTGTTGTTGTTGTTCAGTCGCACAGTCGAGTCTGACTCTTCATGACTCCATGGACAACATCACACCAGGCCCTCCTGTCTTCTGTTGTGCTCCAGAGTTTGCTTAATTTCATGTTTGTTGCATCAATAACACTGTCTAACCATCTCATCCTTTGCCGTCTTCTTTGACCTTCAGTCTTTCCCAGCATCAGTGTCTTCTTCAGTGAGTGCCCCCTTCTCATTTGGTGGCCAACAGGGAACATTTTGTACAAAAAGAGATGCAGGAGCTCATTGGCATAACTCATTTGCATAACTTATTTGCATACGCCACACCCCCTGGTATCACTGGAACTGTGTCGGAAGGCAACACCCACTGCTCAGGCTTCACTGGACTGTTTAGGATTGCTAGCTATTGGGGGGCTTAAATCCTTGTGCTCCTCGTGGCCCGGGGCTGCTGGGAGCAGGGGACGGGGCTTGTTGCATGTGCCCGCCCCCTGGGCTCTTTACTGCTGGAGCTCCGCTCCTGTGCACTCCTGCAGGAAATGACCCCTGGTGGCCAAAGTATTTGAGCTTCAGCTTCAGTATCTGGCCTTCCAGGGAACAGTAAGGGTGGTTTCTATTAGTATTGACAGATTTGATCTCCTAGCAGTCCAAGGGACTCTCAAGAGTCTTCTCCAGCACCATAGTTCAAAAGAATCTATTTTTCGGCGCTCAGCCTTCCTTATAGTCCAACTCTTGCAGCCATACATTACTACTGGAAATATCATTGCTTTGACTATATGGACTTTTGTTGGCAGGGTGATGTTTCCACTTTTTATTATGCTGTCCTCCCAAGGAGCAGGTGTCTTTTAATTTCATTGCTGCAGTCACCATCTCCAGTGGTCTTGGATCCCAAGAATGTAAAGTCTGTCTTCTGTCCACCTATTCATCGACTATAAAAGACACATCATGAATATCATCTTCAGTGAAGATTGACTTACTTTTGTGTAAATTCATTTATTGTTTGTGCACACTTGCAGCAATCTTTGGGTTTATAGTTCCCCTTCTATTTGCCAAAGAGTGATGGGGCCGGATGCCATGATCTGAGTTTTTTTGATGTTGAGTTTCAAGGTAACTTTTGCACTCTTCTCTTTCACCCTGGACAAGAGGCTCTTGAGGTACTCTTCACTTTTTGCATATCGTCTGCATATCTGAGGTTGCTGATGTTTATCCCAGCAATCTTAATTCCAGTTTGTGATTAATCCAGGCCGGCATTTTGCATGATATACTCTGCATATAAATTAAATGAGCAGTTTGACAATATACATCCTTGTCATACTCCTTTTCCTATGCTAAGCCAATCAGTTCCTATGCTAAGCCAATCAGTTCCTATGCTAAGCCAATCAGATATAAAAGACCTTTGCCTAAAACCCTGGAGAGCCATTGCCAGTCTAAATAGATAATAGTGACCTTGTTGTATCAACAGACTGACTCAGTATAAGATTTCATGTGTTGATATGACAACATGTACTTTACAAATAAATTTAAAGTTTTTTGAACATTAGAGAATCTTTTTGGCAGTAATCAGCCCACTAAAGGAACACTAATGGGGGCAGGAAAGACTGGTACATACTGATAGGTACATACTCATAGGGTTTCTCCAGCATGGTCAACAGCAACTTGAAAGTGAGATAGAGAAAGGATTAGATAGCTTCTCACCAACACTCCATTTTTTTGCTTAAATCTGTGACTGGATTCTACAAAAATTAAAGTTTTTATTACAAGTATAATGTGTAGTTCTGCTCGAAGTTCCTTCAAAAGAGAAGCCCATATACCTCATCCCTCTCCAGTATAACTTCTTTGTATGTGAGGCATTTGCTTTTTTTTTTTTTTTAATACAGACTAACTGGAAGTTTAAAGTAATAACCCAAATCATGCCAGCTTTTTCTATATGAGCTGTCTTCAAGAGGAGGACTGTGATAATATCACAGGATGCTGACTGCAGAGGCAGACATGGGAAGAAATATAGGCATACCACTAACATTAAAAGGACAATAACACACTGGATTATGGCTATTTATTTTTTTATGAGAGACTTGGCAGGACTTTGATTGATGTTTTGATGGCCATATGCTTTCCCAAGAGGCAAAACACTCTTTGTGAACGGGGCTATAATTGAAATTGAATTTTTAAAAATCGTTGTAAAATATGATAATGCATTAAAACACATATCCCTTTGTAGGATTTCCTCATTGATCTTCACGGTACTAAATCTGTTTACACATCAAAGAACCAAATTACATTTTGCCTTTCTTCATTTCAGTCAACACTTCCCAGTTGTTTTCCTGGGGACTGCATAATGTAAAATCAAACCAGCATCCCATTTCAGAGCTCTGCTTGCTCCCATCCTTTTATATCTATAAAACTGTGCCTTTTGCAAGATTTAAAGTAGGGGTGCCCACCTCACGGTGGGGCCTGATGATCTTCTAGAACTACAACTGATCTCCCGACAACACAGATCATTTGCTATGGAGCAAAGTGCAGCTTTGGAGAGGGAACTCTATGGCATTCTATCCCCTGAGGCTACGCCCTCCCCAAGCCCCTCCTTCTCCAGGCTCTGAATCCCCAGAAATTTCCCAACTGAGAGTTGGCAAGCCTAATCCTAATTTTGTTGTACAATCTACAAATGTAAGCAATTAACTATTGTAGAACAGAGAACCTTTATTTGGCATACCATAGATAAATCAAACAGGGGAGAGTTTAAGGGTAGGTACAAAGAACAACATCAATCAAAATTCCCAATATCTCAAAAACACAAAACAGTCCTAACATGGTTTACAAGATTTACAGAGTATTACTCTTGACTTCCATACATAGGTCAAAAATTCTGCGACAGATAGTGTTGTTGCTGGACTCTTGTCTGCTAGGAAAAAAGATAAGTCCCTATCCAGAAAGTCTCTCTGCATAGGGAAGAGAGGACGAATCAGGATATTGCGCATAGCGGAATATTTAGGACAGCGAAAAAGAATGTGGGTAACAGAATCGGGTTCCCCAAGATTACAGTTGCAGAGTCTATCCTTATACGGGACACCCCTGTATCTACCTGAGACCACTACTGAAGGGAAAAGGTTGAACCTTGCAAGCATAAAAACCCTCCTAAAAACTGGGATTGTCAGATTAGCAATATAAGGTACCATGGATGTATGTAGGGGAAGGAGGGGTAATGAATAGGGAGAGCAGACCCCAAGACTACTGGCATCAATGATCTGCGCCTCTATATCCCACATTCTCCTCTTGACCACCTGCAAGATTGCGACCTCACCACAGTTATAGAGGGATTCCAGGTCAATACCTAGGGTACCCACCTTTTGGGGCCAGGGCATTAGAAGCCCTCCCTCTGTTTGAAATAAGGTGTTTTTTAAAAATAAGATAAATACATCCTACAATGCTGTTCACAAGGCCGTGTCACACATTATAGGAAGATCAGTTTCTACATGCCCACTAAATATTTCTACAGCAAACACTGTAACATTTTCACTGAAGGTGAGGATCTGACAAACACGGCAAACATGCAGCCAGAGACGAGCTAGGTGTAGCTCTCAGGTACATGCCTGGTAATACATTTAAAGGCAGGCCTCCATCTTCACACATTGCAAGAGTCCCTGCAGAGACATCCAATGGGCCATTACAAATACTGGATCCCCAACACCACACTCTTCCTGATGTGTTACTTTCAGAGCATCATCCCAAATGTTCTGTTTTTTTAAACTGAGGACACAGAGAGAGGCTGATTTTTTTATGATTGCAGTTCCAACATCATGCTTCATTATGCCCATATGGATGGATAGTCAAATACCAACCCTTCAATCCTCTCTGTAGCCAGCACACAGGAGACCCCAGTAGCTTCAACAGCAGGTCTCTCTATTTCTTCCAGAATAACAATTGCTGATCGAGAACACTTATTAAGTGTGCTTTCACACATGCTAAATAATGCAGTTTCAATCCACTTCAGTGACCGTTTGTAAGTGGATTTTGCCATTTCACACAATAAAACCCAGTTACAAAGTGCATTGAAAGTGGCCTGAAAGTGCATTATTTAGTGTGTGTGAAAGCATACTGCAATTAACACTGAGAAGAAGACCTAAATGAGGACCCTCCCATACAGGCCTTGATGGGGAAACAAAAAGTAGTCCTGGAGGGCTCACTTAAAGGTATAAACATATACATATATCACACCAATAATCCTTCAGATATGAGTTCAATTTTCACTCCTATTTAAACAATTTAATTTTGAATTGCTGATGGTCTCATGTGCTATATACTATCATGTTTTAAATTTCTATCCCATTAAAATACTTTAAAAAAAATCCAGACTATGATCCAGAAAGAACCATGTTTACCAAGCATAAACCTCCTTAGTGACAGTGTATTCCTATGCTGAGTTACTCTGGTCTATGCCCATTGATTTGTTGTAGTGGTTTGGTGTAGTGGTTAAGTGCACAGACTCTAATCTGGGAGAACCGGGTTTGATTCCCCACGCCTCCACTTGCAGTTGCTGGATGACCTTGGACAAGCCATAGTTCTGTCAGAGTTATTCTCTCAAGGACAGCTCGGGAAAGAGCTCTCTCAGCCCCAGCTACCTCACAGGATGTCTGTTGTGGGGAGGGGAAGGGAAAGGAGTTTGTAAACTGCTCTGAGACTCTGAGTGAAGGGCGGGGTATAAATCCAATCTCCTCCTCCTCCTCCTCCTCCTCCTCCTCCTAAACCCTAGCCATGTGGCTTCCTCCTCCTCCTCCTCCTCCTCCTCTTCATTAAGTCTGCATCAGATAGCACTGTATTTTTATCTGAGAGGCATCTGCTTCATATAGGTTTCCAATCTGAAGAGATGTCAGACCATCAAATGTTTTAAAATCAGAACTTGTAATCACCCACTGTTTAAAACAATTTCTGAAATACATGGAATCTTCCGAAATAAACTATACTTTGAGGGATTCTGTATTTACTTATTTTGTGTGTATTTCTACCCCTCCTTTTTAGTGCAATGTATAGTTCTCAGTTTACATTATACAAGCTAAGTTGCAAATGTATTTAATGGGAACTATTGAACCATGCAGTCCCCTCAGAAGTGTGATTTCCTCAGTCATTGTGCCACTTTAGCCAGCAGGGGTCTCCAAAGACCTCAGCTAGGAAAGGGGGGAAGGGTGATGTCATCCAACTCCACCCACTCTTCCCTATAGCGTGGCCCATGCCTGAGCTCAAAACAATGATCCATCTCTTCCTGGCCTGGTTGTGGAGCCTCCTTTTATTCCTCCTCTCTGCCCCCACAATTCAACCCCACCCCCACCTCCTGGCCCCACTTCAATGTCATGAGCCATTATCTGGGCCAGGGGGTGGAGCATCATTCTCCCAGTTTCCTGTCCCACCCCTGCCTGTTCTTCCCCTATCCTTCACAGCCTGGGTCTCAAAGGGTCTTCTGGTGGGCCTTTTCCTCTTTGAGTCTCCCCACACTCCTGCCTGGCTTGATCCCTTCCTTGCCCCAACTTAGTTATTCTAGCTGGGTTGCCACAGGCTGCTGCTGAGATTACTGGCTGGCCTGGATGGCTATATGGAGGCTCATATTTCCCTCTGGTTGTTATTGCTTCAGGCCAAGAAATGATATCATCACCCAGTATCCACTACTCTGGGTCCCATGAGTTAGACAGTAGGACCCACACTCACCCGCCGGGGGAGTTCTGGCTGCACCATAGGGGGCTGCTTGAGGTTTGAGGGTAGTAGGAGGGTCCTGCTAGGCTCCTTTGGCTCCAGGGAACCCCTTGGCTTTGCTGTGGGTGTTGTGGCTAAGGCTGGGCCAGGTGCCAGACCTAAAGAAGAATGACAGAGGCGGCAATTTCTGCTGAACGCCACTCCTACTGCAGACCACCACTTTGCTCCCTAGGCCAGCAGTTCTCAATCTGTGGGTCGCGGCCCCTTTGGGGGTTGAACGACCCTTTCACAGGGGTCGCCTAAGACCATCAGAAAACACAAATTTTCGATGGTCTTATGATAGCAACGAAAATAATTTTATGGTTGAGGGTCACCACGACATGAGGAACTGTATTAAAGGGTCGCGGCATTAGGAAGGTTGAGAACCACTGACTGTTATTGACCCCAAGGAACAAAATTGGGAAGGGCTTAGTGAATTGCAGCAAGGAGGCAGGGAGAACCCCCATTGCATTAGATACATACCAAGTTTAAAAGGACTGCTAGTTCACATAGCTAGATTAGGGACTTCCCACAATTTCAAATTATGTCCTTCCTGTCTCCTCATTGGCTCTTTGGAGACTTCCTGCTCCAACTGAGCCTTCGCTTGTCATTCCTGTCTCTCACAGGAGTTAGTTAAGCCTCTCTTCATCTCCTCTGTTCTATCAGAGTTTATTTCTTCTTTAATAAACGAAGTTGTTTTCTTTAAACAGTTGGTGCTCCATTCCTCTGGAGTGGCGTTCAGCACGAGAGCCAGTTTGGTGTAGTGGTTAAGTGTGCGGACTCTAATCTGGGAGAACCGGGTTTGATTCCCCACTCCTTCACTTGCACCTGCTGATGTGACCTTGGGTCAGTCACAAGCTCTGGCACAGCTGTCCTTGAAAAAGAGCAGTTTGTGTCAGAGTTCTCTCAGCCCCACCCACCTCACAGGGTGTCTGTTGTGGGGAGGGGAAGGGAAAGGAGTTTGTAAGCCGCTCTGAGACTCCAAGTGAAGGGCGGGGTATAAATCCAATCTCTTCTCTTCTTCTTCTTCTGCATGTTTAAACTGTGCCAACGAGAGTACAGTGACATCAGAAGATTTCACATGAACACATAAAGCTACCACATACTGATTTTGACCACAGATCATGTCAGTATTGTCTTCTCTGGCAGCTGCTGTCCAAGGTCTCAAATAGAGGTTTTTCACATCACTTACTGGCAGATTCATTTTAAAAAGAATTGGTAATGTAGGGATTTAATCAAAGACCTTCTGTATGAAGAATGATGCTTTGCTGTTGCCAGAGAACCCTTCCCCTTCATATAATTGGCAGGTTCATGTGAGTGGTTGTTCAAGTACCCTGGTAACAGCCATCTCTAGGACCTTGAATTGGACCAAGAAACAAATTGGCAACTAGTGGAACTAATATAGCACTGATAACCAAAGTAGCACCTTAAATACTAACACATTTTTATGGCATACGTTTTTATAAATAAAGAACCAACTTCATCAGATGTCTGAAGCCCTAATGTAGCACTGACATTTTATTCTCCCCATGGCAGTCCTCGTCATAAACCTTGGTGCTGTGTTCTGAACCAGCCAAAGTTTCTGGAATTCATCATAGACAGCTTCATAGATACCACATTATAATAAACTGACCTGTAGGATGCCAAGGGATGGATAATTGTGGCACCATTTTTTGTTTATTCAGGGAAGTCTATTTGGCACATAGGCTTTTTAGACACAGTAACAGTGGTAGCCGTGTGGGTCTGAACCAACAGAACAAAGTTTGAATCCAGTGGCCCATTTAAGGTGAACAAAGTTTTTTTTAAAGGATAAGCTTTCGTGTACAATCACACTTCGTCAGACATTTCATTGTTTCTGATGAAGTGTGCTGGAACACAAAAGCTTATACATTCAATAAAACTTTGTTGGTCTTAAAGGTGCCACTGGTCTCAAACTTTTTTCTAATGGTAAAACGTTTAAAACGTATGGCAAAACATTCTAAGTTAAAATTACACAGTTACATATTTTTCTGTTTATACAAATTCTGGGATAATGTTGGTTCAGGATATAGTTTAAATTAGATTATTATCCAGAGGGGGCACAAGCACAGACTAATAACATTATTAGTCAGGGATGACCAGATCTGCTTTCTCCAAAATGGCTGCCACTAGCAAATCAGTCTAAATTGATGGAAAGTACTCCTAGATAACTCTGCAATCTGCTTCTCCAGAAGCCCAGTTGAATGCAGGACCACAGGACCACTTATTCAGACTGCAGCCCCATCCAGAAATAGTAGTATACTTTGTAATAGCATTGTGTTACAAAGAATATAGACATCTGACCTACACATGAAGTATCTGAGGTAGCATCGAAACAAATGACTTCTTCAAAGGCACCCTGTGAAATCCATAAGAGAGTTGTCTATTATTAAAGGTCAGAAATATGACAGAAACTTTGCATTCCATGTAGGGACTGTAAGACTGGGGTGGGGGAGTGGAAACCCCCCCCCCCAGGAAGACAACATGCAAAGAAAATGGGGGCACAGACTCACCTCGTATCCTGTTTGTGACACTGCAGGGAGATGGAAGGGTGGAGAGGGAGAGGACAGGGAAAAGTGGGCAGGCCAGCAATGAATGTGGGAGGCTGGGGCCCGCCCAACCCATTGCTAGGTCTATTGTGAAACCCAGGCATGGTTAATGGTCCAGTACTATTCAATTCAATTTTATTATATTATGGTCCATGACTAGATCCAGTTGACAAAAACAAACATTATTCAGGTATACAAATATACAAGTTAAAAACTTCAGTTAAAATATAGAAATAGAACATTTAACCAAAAAACCCCCTAAATAAAATTATATCAAAAAGAAGGGGGGAAATGAACTCTTACCATGCCTGAATGCTGTGGGGATAGAACTTTCATGTCACCTTCAAGAGAATGTCCATTTTAAAAATTAATATCTTCTCAGCTACTAAAAAGAATTTTAATAACATATTAATAATTACTATGGCCACAAAAGTTGCATGTAGAAAGAATGCTAAAACTGAGCATCAGCCAGTTATATAATGAAATTTTAAAGTGCCGCTTTCAAATGGGGTAGTTAAATTGATCAAGGATTTAAGCCCTACTTACTAAAATACTTACTTTACGGTGTTTTCCCCTGCAGTTTGTTTTTGCTAATCATTGGTATTATTATGTCTCATAATAACTTGGCAGGATTTTGATTGAAGTTTTTGATGCCCGTACACTTTCCTGAGAAGCAGAGCATTCTTTGTAAACTGGGCTATAAGTGAAACTTATTTTTTTAAAAAACATTGTAAAATATGATAATGCATTAAAATACATATTCATTTGTAGGGTGTCCTAATTGATATTTAATCATTGATGTTGTTTATAACTGCAATCATGAATGCCAGTACAAAACCTATGCAAAGAGTTACATTTTTTCCAAAAGCCCCCCAAGCGGTTTGTAGGAGCAGATATGTCATGACAATTAAGTGGTTATATGGGCACATGTGCTTATCTGTAAGCGTAAACAGAGACTGTGAAAATGGTGATGTGCTACAGTGCTAGGTAGAGGTAAATCACACTAGTAGCTTTTTGAAGTAGATAACAATACCAAGTATATCATGATCCCCAACTTCACTCTGATGAGTTCACGATCTGCTTCTCCAAGCTTTCCAAAGAGGGTCAAAATCAGGGTAATAATAGTTCTGCCGTGGGCTTCCATCACCTCATAACTTGATGACTGATGCTTCTTTGACATTTGTTCTTTAAGTTCACACAACTAGAGGAAATGTGAAGATTGGCATGCTTCATACAGCTTGTCAGTGGAGAGTAAAATCAACTTATATACTCAACTGCATTTCTAATATGGGTCAAACATAGCAGTAAGACATTGAATAACAATGCAGTCCTAGGCAGAGTTACTCAAGTCTAAGTCCATTGAAGTCACTGACTTTAGACTGGAATAACTCTGCATAGGATTGTACTGTGAATTTCTCGGTCCATTCTGCACCACAGTCTTACCTTGAATTGTTCATTCTCATATATGCTGTTTCTCAATAAAGTCATAAATTTTATGTTTATATCTTGAAGCAAAACCTTACCAAGAGAACCTACAAATCTAGATTGTACCTAAGGCTCCTACGAACCTTTACACTCTTTGTGCTTTTCATCTCTTCTCACATTTATATAATCAACTACTCTTATTTCCTGGGCAAAATCTTTTAGAAGAACCTGTATCCACTTTTTCCCCCTCCCAGGAGTTTGAAATATGGCAATTCAATTTTATTTCTACATTAAAACCTACTCACTCTGATTAGCAGCTCTTATCTGAAGAAAATTCTAGACTCCAAGAAGAGTTTGTGTTTCACTAGAAGGACTCTGAATCACAAGTCTGGAATAATGTCTACCTCAAACTTCTGTGATATTTCTCTAATGAAACAAATCCTTCAGAAAATGCCCCAGATTCATATAAAATCATGTAAGGCAGTTGTTTGCATACATTAGAATGTAAATGCTGAAAATCCATTCATCCTTATATGTTACTAGTAGCAGAGGTCATTTCGGGGGGAATCGCGGGGGATCGCAGTTCCCCCGGGTGAGGTATGGGGGGCGGAGCACATGACGAAGCCCCGCCCCCTGCTTCCGGCCGCCCCGCTTCCGGACCTCATTCAGCCAGGAGGAGGCAGGAGAAGAGGGAGGGTAAGTTGCTTCCCCCCTGCCTGCCTGGGGCCAGGGAGGGCCTTTGCGGGGCTTCCTTGCACTCCCACCGGCCTTGCAGATCCACCGCCGGGCCCCTCATGGGGCTCGGCAGTGAAGCTGCAAGGCTGGCAGCGGCGGCCAGGACCGTTGGGGGTGGGGTGTGTAGCCTTATGACACACTTCCGGTGATGTCAGGGGGTGTGGCCTCATGACACACTTCCGGTGATGTCAAGGGGTGTGGCATATGCTAATGAGTTATGCTAATGAGTTCCCCTAGCTCTTTTTCTACGAAACGACCCCTGACTAGTAGCATCACATCTTGGGAGGTGGCCACTCAAACTGCGCCGCTTAAGAAAAGAGTATGGTTTTCTCCTTGAACAGGCCTTCATTTAAGTTGCTGGTAAGAAGAAACTGAACTGTGTACTGGAGATGATGCATCATAGTGCACAAGGAAGACCAGGTAGAGCTCAATTGGAGCTTCATGTGTGCAGCTGTTGTAGGGCTGTGTGCGAAAAAATAAACACAAATCTTATTGCAAGTGCAAATCAATTGATCAATTTCAATATAGCAAAATTCATAAAGGATCACAGTTTGTTCGAAAGAGTCACAATGTCCATCAAACAGAAAATTCAATATGCAATTTCTGTCTCTCACAGCAGTTAGTAATCTGGGAGGTCTGTGAGTGGGAGGCCAAGCAAGGCCCCCTACTTTGTGATCCCTGCCCTCCTTTCTCATGTACGTGGCCACCCGGGTGCTGAGCATGAGTGCCTGCTTGGGGCCTGAGGAGCCCATCTTTGCCCAGATCAATCCTCTGCTGGGGGCCTGCAAGGTTGTGCTTTTCCCCAGTACGGGGCCCAAGGAACTCAAGCCACATCATAGTGTACTTTGGCTGCAATTGTAAGACTATTTTCCAAGAAGTAAGCCCCATTGAATAAAATGTGACTTGCTTCTGAGCAGACCTACTGAGAATTGCTGTCTTAGTCATTCGCCTGCACTAGTAGCAAAATTGTTCTAGAACCACAAATATAAGCTAAGCAGCCATAAAATATGGACTGAATCTTGACCCTGGCATAATAGTTTTAAAAGGAATTTAGCTTTAAAAATATTTTAAAATAATTCACCACGTTTCAGATGAGAATAACTACAGTTACAAGCCCATTGAAATGCGTTGACATGGGCCGTCCTCTCACCGAACCCCATTTGAGCAGGATCATGACTTTGAAAGTGTTCTCTGTAGACAGCCAGAATGCAAAGAGCTAACCCTTGAGAGTAAAGAAACATGGGGAATTCTTTTTTTAAAAAGGGTATAGTCACCCATGGGTATAGTCAGGTGGTACAGTCTCATGAGCAAGTCTGAAGTATAGAATCACTTCTTACTCTGCTTTCATGAGAAAAATTTCAAGGGAGCAATAAAGCTCTATAAATATTTATGAAACGTAAGCGTGAATCAAGGAGCATTAATGCATGGTAGAAAGTGCAGTGCAAGGAATAACAGCAAGTGATTAACAGATGGAAAACATAGTAGTTGACAGCTGAGGTAATTTTTCTACTGTGAAATGTGTTGGACTGTGAAAGAATCCATCTAAGAGACTGGCAAATGCAACATCACTGGGGACATTCCCAATTAGGCTTGACCAAATGTGAAGGGAGAAAATGTATGTAGTAAAGTGTGCCTTTTCAACCCCATGAGCTTCTGCGGGTCTTTAGGTTGCTTTCCAAAGTTAGCCGTAGCTGCCATGTGGCCTTTTCCCACCCTCACATCCCAAAAGCAACCACAGAAAGCCATCCAGGTCACAAGAACCTAAGTGTTCTCCACGGTTCCATTCAGATACCATAAAAAAACTTTATCTGTGTAAACCACAGTTAGTTGCACAAACTCTTTGCTAGTCTAAGAGACAAACATTATTATTATTTATTTAAAACGTTTCTTGCTTCCAGCCAGAATCCCAAGGTGCCACCCCAATTTCCTCTGTGTTGCCTGGGTCCTGGCAAAGCATCCCTGCAAATGCAGCCCACTAATCAGCCTCAATGAATGGGCTGGAATGGAAGGCAAGGCAGGAGCCAAGGGCAAGCCAAGCCTCCTCAGAAACCTTTGGGCTGTGGTTGGCTAAACCCATCATCAGCCATTCTCCCGCTCTATCCTTTCTATCTAGCTGCCTCACTATATTTCCCAAACCATTGGACAGTAAAACAAAATGGATCTTTTACATCTCACCGTCCTCCACTTTCTTTGCCCTGGCATCCCCCCACCCCTGGATAACACAAGACAACCAGGTATGGATTAAACTCGTTTATTTATTTAAATAGTAATTAAATGGCTGATCTACACCACTGCTTATCCCAGAAAGCTGGTGGTTTTGAGGGTGGGCTTGTGCTGGACATCCACATAGTCTGCCTTTTGGGCAGATTCATCCTGGCTCCAAACTCAGCCAGTGCTTCCACTGGCCTTGCCTATCTGCCAAGAGGTGCCCAGCTTCATCCTCTCGCCTGATGTGCCTCAAGACTCCTTCTGTGTTCTAAAAATGCTGCTCAGCACCAAGGGTGTTCCTTCACAGTGTATCCAGCCACAAGGCATGTGATGTCCTGTTCCAGACACTACCCCAACATGCCTCAGAGTGTTTGCCAATTAACCCTATCTATCTTGAGCAACCTGCCCTTTACATGTCACACAAGAGGGTTGTTGTTCAGTCGCACAGTCGAGTCCGACTCTTCGCGACCCCATGGACCAGATCACGCCAGGCCTTCCTGTCTTCCGCCGTCCTCTGAAGTTTGCTCAACTTCATGTTCGTTGCATCTATGACACTGTCTAACCATCTCATCCTTTGCCGTCCCCGTCTTCTTTGACCTTCAATCTTTCCCAGCATCAGGGTCTTCTCCAGTGAGTGCTCCCTTCTCATTTGGTGGCCAAAGTATTTGAGCTTCAGTTTCATTATCTGGCCTTCCAGGGAACAGTCAGGGTTGATTTCTTTTAGGATTCTGATTTGATCTTCTTGCAGTCCAAGGGAGTCTTCTCCAGCAACATAGTTCAAAATAATCTATTTTCGGCACTTGGCCTTCCTTATAGTCCAACTCTTGCAGCCATACATGACTACTGGGAATACCATTGCTTTGACCATGCGGACTTTTGTTGGCAGGGTGATGTCTCTACTTTTTATCATGCTGTTTAGGTTTGCCATCGCTTTTCTCCCAAGGAGCAGGTGTCTTTTAATTTCATGGCTGCTGTCACAGTCTGCGGTGATCTGGGATCCCAGGAACGTCAAGTCTGTCACTCCTTCCACGACTTCCTCTTCTATTTGCCAAGGAGTGATGGGGCCGGATGCCATGATCTTAGTTTTTTTGTATGTTGAGCTTCAAGCCCACTTTTGCACTCTCCTCTTTTACCCTGAGCAAGAGGCTCTTAAGGTCCTCTTCACTTTCTGCCATTAGAGTGGTATCATCTGCATATCTGAGGTTGTTGATCTTTTCCCCAGGAATCTTAATTCTTGCTTGTGATTCATCCAGGCCAGCATTTCGCATGATGTACTCTGCATATATATTAAATAAGCAAGGTGACAATATACATCCTTGTCTTACTCCTTTTCCTATGCTAAACCAATTAGTTGTTCCATATCCGGTTCTAACTGTCACTTCTTGGCCCTTATACAGGTTTCTCAAGAGACATGTGATGTGGTCTGGTACTCCCATCTCTTTAAGGACCTGCCATAGTTTGTTGTGATCCACATAGTCAAAGGCTTTAGCATAGTCAATGAAGCAGAAGTAGATGTTTTTCTGGTACTCTCTCGCTTTCTCCATAATCCAGTGAATCTTGGCAATTTGATATCTAGTTCCTCTACCTCTTCGAAACCCAGCTTGTACTTCTGGCAGTTCTCTATCCACGTACTGTTGAAGCCTAGCTTGTAGAATCTTGAGCATGACCTTGCTAGCAAGAGGGTAAACCTAACTTATCACCCCTTGCCCCACTGGTCACCTATACTGTAGAATCATAGAGTTCAAAGGGGCCATACAGACCATAATGTCACACAGACTTTGATGAAGATCAGCCAAGTAGAAGTCACACCCTTCTACCCACCCCCTTTTCAGGGCTCAGCCACAGAGCCAAAGGAAACTAATATCAGCAACCTGACAAAAATGCCACATGCTACAGTTGAACAGCCACTCCAAGCTGTACAAAATGGTGGTCACTGCATTCATGTGAGAGAAAACACTCCTGGCAAAGCACTCAGTCCCCAAGCCTCCCAGGAAGGAAATTTGAAACAACAGGGTGGGAAGGAATGGTGATGTCACAAGGGTTAGAGAGGAAACACTGGGGCTTCCTCCTAAAGCCAGGCCCAAATACCATATGCCCACAAAATGGTGGGTGCAAACACCCTTCTGCCCTACCAAGTGACTCCTTTGACTCTGAGCAAAGTGGGCACAAAGAGTACAGGATGGGGGGAACTGTGGCTGCTACTGTAACTCTTCAAAATGACAAGAAGCTTTTTTGGGGAGTGGGTGTTACCTGTGGCAAAACCTGACTTACAAGGAACTCCCTGCTCAAATGAAAACACACACACACAGTATTAACCTCACTTTCCTGGGAGATTTCAATGCTGGCTCCCTCTCCATAAAGTAGTGAAAAACTCTTTATAAAAATAATAACCCAGAAGGGGATGGGGAAAAGAGAGAGGGGGGGGGAAAGGACAGATGGGGGAAGAAGATGGGGGGGGAGAATAACATGGACTCCAAACTACTCCCACAGACTAGGCAGAGAAATGCACAAAAGCCATACCATCAATGAGACTTTTGTGTCTGCTGGCCATTAACTAACTCCCTTAAGGTTAGGCTTGATCCCATTTGGTTGTGTGCCCACCTTTTAAGACCCTGGAGTAGAAACCTAGGAACTGGGATTTTATCTTTGGGTGAGGGTGAACAGTAAGAATAAAACAAAACAAATATGGCATTTACAATATTAGCAGCCGTGGATTTGTTTCTCCTGGCCCCTGTTGCCAAATGGGGCACGAAGCAGCCCTGGGAATGTTCCAGTCAAGAGGGAGGGGGGCAGTGTAGCTACTTAGGCAAGCTATGCCCCTCCCAAGTAGGCATTTGCTGTGTGCTGCTGAGGAGGGCTCTTGCCTTGCCTTGTGCAGTTTTCAAACCTTCTGGAGTGATAAGTAGGGGAGTGGAGTGTTGTGAAGGGTGCATTCTGGGATTTGTGTGCATGTGTGTGCAGAAGCTGAGTTCATCGGTTTCATTGAAAGGGATTTTGGTGTATGTTTGGGTGAGTGTGGGGTTAGGAGTATCACAGGGTTTCTTGCTTCTAGAATCATTTCTCCTCTCCCCTTATCCTTCCCCCCAATTCCCTTTTTTTCAGCATTCTTTTTTCATACTGACTGCTCTTGAAAGTCAGAGCTCTCTTTTTGGGGGGGGGGGTTGGTATCATTTCCAAGTCCTCTCATTAGAATTTGAGTTTTAATGTTGCTTTGTCCAGCTACTTCATTTGTGGCACGGCTATTACATTCCTGTGCAAGTTCTGTACTGTCTTCTACTGGCTGTCAGAAGCCACGGCAATCAGAGAAATGGGTCTACCTATAGCCATAAAAATCCCAACTACTTCTCAATTGCCCATCAAAGTTCTGAATGCCTCAGAGGATTTGCAGATTATCTCCTGGGAGCTCACATAGTCCCCATTAAGAATCACTGAACTAGTCACTCATAACTATGCAAAGCTACAGATGGATCAGGAGCTATGTGAATAAAGCCTAATGAACAGCATTAACAAGCAAAATGAAAATATTTTTGATGTCAGCAGTTTTCAGTTTCAAGAACGTTCAGTGCAAACGTGCTTTTAGATCCCAATTTGCTCTTCTCCATTTCTCAAATTGTATATAAGCTTGCATACACAAAATGCAACTGAAATTGTGGCTCATTTAGTAATCCAGTGCATGCATTGCTGCATGTAAATTCTGGCCCATCACTATAAGGCATAGGTGAAAATAATAATAGCCTGCCTGTACAGAAATTACTTGGGAAAATGAGGAGGAATTGTAGCCAAACTGGTGTCTTATGGCAGTGGACTAGAACAGAGGAAAACTACCCTAAAATTCTCACTTGTGGGCTACCTTGACCCAGTCCCTTTAAGTCAGCTGAACCAACTTATCAGGGTTGTTATAAGGATAAAAGAGGAGAGAGCAAGACATACACACTCTGATCTCCATGGAGGAACAATTTGATGAAAATGTGTAGACAGAGACCTCAAAACATTCTTCTGCAGCTGTTAATTTTTCAGAAAGATCCAATAGGAACCACAGACTAGTTTCCTTAAAGCCCTATACTTATTTTCCCTCTTGCAGGGTTCGTAGGAGGAAATCCTATCTCAGAAGAAATTGCTTTTAAAAAATATCTCTTTTTTTGCATCTCTTTTTACATTCTGAAGACTGAAAGTTCAATTTTTGTGATAACCTGGAAGTACGTCATGCATGTGACATCATGACTGTCCCAGCTTGGTCCCCACAGGTAAATGTGTGTATGTTGGCTAGGGAAAAATGAAGTCAAAAACTCAAGCATGCTCTTGAATGAAACTAGAGACAGATATAAGACTCGGTTTCTAGAGGATAGGCAAATTCTGGAGTCCTTTCTAGAGCATTGTTGGGCCACCTTAAATGTTTGAAATAGTTGATACAGTGCCTTTGAGGGCATAACTGTTAACAGAACAAAGTTCGAGTCCAGTGGCACCATTAAGAACAATCAAGGTATACACTTTTGTGTGTATGCACACTTCTTCAGATACATTGAAATGGAAGTTGCCAGTCGGGGCTTCCAGTTTATGTTGACACGCAGGCAGACACATCTCCCGGACACTCCGGGGATGCAAACTGCACACCAGCATGTGGGAGGGGGTCTGACGGGTCGCGACCCCCCGGAGCCTTGGTAAAAGCTCCCAGCCAGGGGGCTTTTGAGGGGCAACCTCTTCGATGGTGCGATGCCGGAGAATTGAGGCACCCCTCCGCCCCGAAGATCCTGCCGCTGAGTGACCGTATGGTACGAGTGCTGCTGACCGGGACAAGCATTGAAGATTGGGTGAAAAAAATGATGCCGAGCGAGGCCGGCTGGCCAACAACGAACTGTGAGTCGGATTGAAGTGAGCACGAAGACTATAAAAAAGCTGTCCCCCTTAAAGAGCGATGTCAAAGCGAGTGGGGGAGGGTTTCCTCCCAAACGCTTAAACAAAACACGGACGAAGAGAAAGGGGAGCGGAAAAATAAGTGATTAAATCTGTTTTAAGAGACTTACCAGATCACAGATAAGTGTTTGGGCGAAGATCAGAGACTTTAGCAACTTTTTAAAAAGTAAACAAAGCCAAAAAGATGGCGGGGAAGAAACCGAAGAATGAAAAGCTGCTGAAACCGAAACTAGTGGGCAGTCCTCGAACAGAGGAGGCTGCTGAGCTCTCAAAATTGCTGGCTGATTCCTTGCACCCTCTGCTGGATGAAATGACTAGTATTAAGCAACAACTGTCAACAATTGGGGAGAGTTTGGCATCACAGCAGTTGCAATTGACTCAATCTTTAAAAGCAACAGAGCAAATGGGAGAGAAGGCGAAGGAAATGGACGCCAATACTAAAAAAGTTAAGAAAAAGGTACAAAAACTGGAAATGAAGCAAGCTATGGAAGAGTCAAAACTTTTACAGCTACAAATGGAGAAAGCAAATTTGGTCCTACGTTTCAAGGGGTCCCGGAAATCAGAGGAGAGAATCTGAAGCAACGGCTGAGTGAAGCAATAGCACCAATGACAGATTTGACAGCAGAATACCTCTACAGCGAGATGGATGTGGTCTATAGGTCCTATTCATCATACATCAAGAAAAATAATCTGCCTGGGGAAATAGGAGTCAGATTCTCAAAGAGACATGTAAGAGATGCTATCTTGAAAGCAACGACGGGAACACCCTTGAAAATTGGGGACAACAACATCAAGGTTCTAAAAGATATTCCATTTGATATAAGGCAGAAAAGAAAGAACTATAAAGAATTAATCCTTTTCTTACAAACAAATGACATCACTTATAGATGGCAAATTCCAGAAGGCATCACTTTCAAACTCCACGATAAAAAAGAAAAGATTGACTCTGTTCTTTTTTTTTTGATCCCCTGGAGGGGATTTTTTAAATTGCATTTTTATAAAGACTACAAACTACAACAGAAATAGGGAAGGGGACTACATTAAGGGATAAAGAAATGATACCTACTACTATCTAAAAACCCAAGAGAGGAGATAATCTAGTTAGCTTGTACACGTTATCTCTCAATCACGCTAATCCCATTATGAACTGATTCAACTATA